>NW_024529821.1:1530878-1684719 GCF_017590135.1 Pyrgilauda ruficollis | reverse complement strand
TTTTTTTTTTTTTTTTTTAATTTTTTTTTTTTTTTTTTTTGTTTTTTTTTTTTTTTTTTTTTTTTTGTTTTTTTTTTTTTTTTTTTTTTTTTTTTTTTTTCATGCTGAGGTATCAGAGAAGTCCATCCAGTATTTCAGTATTTGCCAGAATGTGACCCCTTTGGGGATATTTGTCTCTTGGTGGATACAGCCAGAGGTGAAAGGTGCTTCAGCTTCAACCTTGCTGTTGTTGCTGTTGAGCTGCACAAGGCACTGGCAGCTCTTCTGCCCAGCCTTCGATTTGTGCCGACAACATCATTTTGTCTGGGTGATCCATCATTTTCTTCCAGTCACAAACCTTTAGACAAAGCAAACTACTTCAGCACTGAGCCCCCACCATGCAACAAATAATAAAATACTGCTGTCATTTTGGAAGTGAGCTACTTGAAGTGCCCCATATTGCAGCATTTTACTGAGATAAAAAAGTACTCAAATGAAATTAAAACCACCTTCCTCAGGTTAAGATCTTATCACTGAAGAGTCAAAAAAAGGGCTGAATTGTCAGATTCTGATAGTTTCTGTTAAAAATACTTCTTTGCAGTATGCCTCCTGCTAAGTAAGCCTGCTGAAATAACTACATGAAACTCAGCTGGGGTGGTGGGGTGGAAATCTCCTGTTTCATTTGCTGCTTTTTCTGCCCTTAAGGCAAAATTCATAACATACAATATGGAAATGCTGGTTCCAGTGACATGTTTTATACCACTATCCAATCTGGTTACAATTTTAATATAAGCATCACATTAGCAAGTGTTTCATCTCCCTAAAATATCTCCCCAGTTTTTTAATTGTAGCTCCTTAAAGCTTTCACGACAGTTCACGTATGTATTATTTCTTTCCCCATTCTTTCCACCTCCTGCCACCCTCACCATCTTGGCAACGTTTCCTTGGCCCTTTGCTGACCGAACTTTCTCTCACTGGTACAAAATTATAGCTCAGCCTGTTTTCTCCCAGTCCACAGGAGGCGGGAAGAAACCTCACATATCATGACTAAGTGACATTTAGCACATTGGGCCTAATCGGTTTCAGCCCTCTTCGAGCAGGCTCTGGTAGATTTAAGAAGTCAACACAGTAGGAAGTGTCTTACCCACAACAATCTGCCTACTCAGAAACAGCAAGTTGGACTTTATTTAATCTATAGTTCCTTTAAAGTGACAGGGTTGGTAAATGGGATGCTCGTTTGCATCTCTATTTCTAGAAAGCCTCTTGCTGGTTCTGCTCCGCGGCGCGTTGCTGATCCGGGAGCTGGGATGGCAGGGATAATGTTATTACTGGCAACTCACACATCTCCGAGGAACTGCTGTGCCTTGTGCTTTTAGGAGACCCTTAACAATTCCTCCTGCACCCTGGAGGCACCAATCAATACCTGCCCTGCTCTCGCTGGTGTCATCTGCACAGGATATTGGCAGCATCTCTTGCAGCAGGTGCTCATTAGGAACACCCAAGCTTTCCCTGCTCAGACCTCCATTCACACAGCATTCTGTGCTCTGCATAATTCCTCATGCTTAACGTTTTCCAGCAGAGCAAATGAGATGGTGGAATCAGGGAAATGAGCTTGTGTGAATTCCCCCTGGGGACCTGGGCTACGGGCTACCCCCAGCTCACATGAGTGTGTGTGGCTCATTGTTCACATGCTTCTGTGTGCATGGCCTGCTTTAGAGCTAAAATGTACAGCAGATAACTCAGAGAGGCTGTCCTGAGGGTACAGCATGGGGGAGTACAGGATAAGGGATAAGGAAATGGATTGGGAGAGATTTGAGACACGGGTTAAGGGAGGAAAAGAAGGCAATGCAATCAAAATCTGATTGTGTTTAACAATTTCCATAGCAGTCATATCCCCAAACAAGTCAGGCCACATGCTGCTCCTAATTATACAGCTTTCAGGCAACAGAGAGCAAGTGATGAACTCTAACAGTGACAACTCATGTAGTTAGAGGGTTAGAACAATTAAAGGAGTGGGAAAGAGATCTCCAAGTTGCACACTGAACTGGAGAGGGGCTCACGAAGACACTCCCCTGGGGCAGCAGGTGACAAAGGCTCGCTGCTGGCAGCAGCAGAAAAGAGCAGAAGGCACGTGAGAAAGCAGAAACAAATGGGGAGAGGCAGGAGGATTTCCTTTGTCAGGCATTGCTGCAGCCATTTACACTGGGAGCACAGCAGTGCACTGTACAAAATGTGCAATAATGTTTTTCATTACTCAGATTGCTTTCCCCAACAGTGCCTTGGGTATTGGGGATTACATATCTCAGTGGCTCAGTGTGCATAATGTTGGAATAGTAAACTGTAAACTTCAAAAGGCAGACATAAACTTGGCTTTACTGGCCTCTCCTCCCAGTAGCTGTCATGTCTGAAGTCGTTTGAAGGCCAGAGGAAGAAGTGAACTGCAGGCAGTGTAAAATGCACATCAGGAGGATTAACATGTTCAGACATGTTTACCACGTCACATTTGATTCTGCTCAATTTTAATTTCTGTAATTGAGATGGGTGATCTGTATTCCTTTGTACAGACACCTTTTTTTTTTTTTTTTAATTTACCTATGTTACCCCCAGGTTTTGGGTAGCAGATGTAATTTATTCCCATCTGGAGCTTGGGTGGAAGTGTTGGGAAATACAGGGAGACCAGTAACAATTCATTGGGAAGTCCCATTAGAAAGCTCTTTTAATGATGATCCTTTGGCAAGCTAGCACTTTAATTTTTTCAGTTGACTTATTATAATTTGTTTTTAACCAGAATATTATGCTGCACTAAATCAAACCCCATATAAAACCTTATCACAATGATGAAATGATCATTATTAATCAAACATGGTCTTGTGGAGTGTAACCAGGGAATTTTCTTTCTTTTTGATTTGTTATTGACAACACCTATTCTGCATAAAAATATTAGCTGACTTTAATTGTGCTTATCTACTCCACAGCTTCATCCTGTGCATTACCTCAGTCTTGCAGGTTGCTTGCATGTAAAAGGAGCACTTGTCCCCATGTCTGAGAGCTGAGGCAGGGCTGTGCCACTAGAATGATGTGCTGTGTAGATTACTGATGTCAAAGCAAGTCTTTATTTGCTGAGGAAAATACAAATGTTTCATCTTATCTGTGGGTATCACAGGAAGCAAGAGGTCCCTCAGTGACACTCCCTGCTCGCTGTGTTTTCTCTCACAGTCTCTAATTTCTGCTCTGGTTGCTGTGTGCATCTCCTGCTCTGTGTTGTCTTCTTTCCTGAATGGGAAACAAAATACAAGAGAGTGAAAACCAGTCTGTGACTCGTACCTTGAGCAATTAAATATTGTCAAATACATTTTCCAGATGGTTTCACTCCTGTCCATGGCTCAGGGGCAGCTGCTCCTCTGCATCTTTCAGGCTCCCTGTGCTGGCTTTGCCTGGGCATGTGTTGCACTGTTCTGCCCTTCTTGGGACCCTGCTTTGTTGAAAGTCCTCAAAAAAAATTAAAAAAAAAAAAATTATAAAAAAAAAAATCCTCCTTTGTCTCAGTTCTGCCACCCTGGAGATGTAACTGTTTTGGGAATCCACACTCCAACAAAGCCTGTAGTGACCCAGGCACATTTCTGTATTGGCTTTCCTAATAGGAGCAAGGCATGAACAGTGAAAGGGTTTTGAAAAGGCAGTTTGCATTACTGCCTCTCTGTTTACTCCTGTCCCACTCCTCCCTTTCCATTATTTGCACATAACTCTGCCTGTGCCCACATGATGAAGTTTGAAGAACTGATCTGGGTTGAAAACTTGATCATTCTCCCATCCTACAAATCACAGTGGCCCACAGGCAGGTGCACTCTTTCCAGGATAAGAGTGTGAGAAACAAGTCATGACTTCATTTATTAGTGCTGGGGCACTGGTAGTGATGTTGATGGGAAGGTGATATTGCTGCCAATACTGTTCACACTTCAGCCCCATCCCAGCTACCAGCACCATACCTGAGGCTTTCAGCCAGTGCCTGATGAAAATCATCTGCCTTAGGGAAAAGGCATTTGTCCTTTTTTTCTGTCCTAGATTCAGAGTGAAGCTAAGTTACATTTGTGTTTCAGAAACTTAATGTACAGGGTCAAGGCTCAGGAAGTCAAAAAAGAAGTACCTCTGTCTTCAGAGCCTGATCCAAATGCTTTTTCATATGGAGAGCGTTCAGGCACTGAGATTTTCACCCAAAAAGCATTGTCCAGAGAGTTACCAGCATACAGTCAAACATGTAATCCCTTATGTTCCATATTGGCACATTAAAGACTTGTTCTCACTGCCCATTTTCAAACTGACAGAGAGAACCTGTCCCCCAGTGCTGTAAATATTCCATGATGCAAGCTGTCCCGTCCTCTGAGGTTCAGTTACACTGAAATCATCAAAACTGCTGCCTGTGAGTGGTGACCTCTGCAGATTGCAGAATGGGGTCCTGTTGCATTTGCAGGGATCCCCATGGCAGGGAGGAATGGTGAATCTGACTCCATGTTCTCAGAAGACTAATTTATTACTTTATGGTACTATGTTATATTAAAGAATACTATACTATACTACACTATACTAAAGAATATAGAAAGGATACTTACTGAATGCTAAAAAGATAATAATGCAAACTCGTGACTCTCTCCAGAGCCCTGACACAGCCTGGCCCTGACTGGCCAAAGAGTGAAAACAACTCACAGCAGAATCCAGTGGAACAATCACCTGTGGGTAAACAATCTCCAAACACATTCCACATGAGCACAGCACAGGAGAAGCAAATGAGATGAGAATTGTTTTCCTTTTCTCTGAGGCTTCTCAGCTTCCCAGGAGAAAAATCCTGGGTGAAGGGATTTTTCAGAAAATATGAATGTGACAGGGTCCCACATTGGGCTGAGGAGCTGCAGAGCCAGTTCAGTGCAGGCAGGAGCAGCATGGGTATCTCAGCAAAGCAGCTGGTTCTGCACCCTCTCTTCCTCATGATAAATGAAGACAGGATGGAATGTGCAAACCAGAAACATGTCCTTGCCAAAAACCTATTAAGTGTAAATTTCAATATGCTCTACCTCTAGATATTAGTGGGACTAATTTGAAAGGGAGATGTGGGAACTGCTAACTTAAGTGAAATTTTAAAAAGAGCAATCAGTGTTTGATCTTCTATTAAATATTTTGCCACTTGTGCTAAAGAAACAGTTGGTAGTTTTTCAAGTAGAAAGTTGCCACTTTGCAGAGGAAAAACGCATTTGCCTGCGAAATGTACAGAGATGGTGACAGGAGCAGTCGTGGTGGGAGCAGGGTGAAATCTGATCTCCAGTCTAACATGATTAACAAAGTAATTTATTTTTCATACGTGTATATGCAGGGGGTTTTGTGGTTCTGTTTCAAAGCTTTGTTTGTGTTTCCAAATGGGGTAGAGGTAATTTAGTGTAGAAGGATGGAAATGACCTCTGATTGCACCTTACCCTGTTGGTTTATATTCTGGTGCAGCAGTCAGTAACCTGTTAATATGGTGTATTTCACACCTCATTGCTGGCCATATTAAAAGTTCTTATCCTAATTCCTTAGTAAATATTAATGTACAGTATTCACTAGTATCTGTCTGTTTCATTTACTTTCCTCATTTTTCTTTGTAATTCCTTTTATTTCCTTTATTCTTTGGTGATTCTAATCAAAGCCAAATCCAATTGTTTTAATGATCAGTTTTTATTTGTCCTCCAGGCAAACTGCACTGCAGAGATATGACATTGGAGCCCAATATTATTATGCCTCTACAGAAATGATTAATTTAAGTGTTTTGCATATTGCAAGAATTAAAAACATAATAAATCAGCAGAGGTTTATTATACTAAGTGATGTATGTAACCTATTAGCTATTGTGCTTGTTTTAACTGTTCAGTATTTGTCAAGATTTCTTTGAAATCTTCGTTTATGGTCCTGATCCAAAGGTTGATGTGTACATTGCTGTGTAAGCTGACTGATCTCACCTGCTCAGATATGAGACTGATGATAAAGAAAAATTTTAAAAAATTAAGTTAAACCCAGAATTTCCAGAGACTTCAGCTGGGCTAAGAACTGCGGAAAATAAGTTTGGATTTTCTTAACAATGAGGCTTGGTTAGTTTTTCTCAAATCAGTGAATATAAAAGCTCCAATTGCACAGTTGTTGCTCAGATCTCTGACGTCAAGAGTGTTGTGGACAAAACCATTTGGACAAGTGGCTCTCATGTCATTCCTGTCACTGCAAAATGCAGGAGCTGTTGTCAAGGATCACAGTGCTGAACAAACCCTGATCTCGCCCCCCAAAAACCAAAAGTTTTTACTCAAGTAAAATCCAGCAAACGTGGCTGGCAGCGGGAGAGGCAGAGGGTGAGGACTTGTCCAGGGCAGCAGCCCTTGGCAGCGATCTGACCCACCCTGCTGGGCTCAGCGGTGCCCTGGGCAGGGATGGCCTCTCTGGCTTTGTTCCCAGGATTGCTGGGCAAACAGGCACTGGCCATTCAGTCAGCAGTAACCAGGGGTAGATTGAATGAGTGTGCTGCATCTCACATGAGCAAACAGGGCTGTTGGGGGAGTCCCAGAGATGTGAGCCAAGGCAGGACATGGTGACAGTCCCTCCAGCCTGGCCTTTTTTCCTTAAAATTCTCCTTTGCTCAAAAGTGTTTGACAAGCCCTTGTGTCCTGTGCTCACTGCTCCTGGCTGCTGCAGAGAGTGGCCTGGCACAGGCAGAGTGGCTTTTCCAGTGAACAGGGATTTGGGACCTGCCCGCCTGTGTGTTTGGGAGGCTGATCTCAAAGGTTTGCTCTTTGAAAGTTCCTCTTTCTGTGGCAGGTGCTGGAGGTTCATTCTTGACCAGCAGGAGCAGTGAGACAGGGCTGCCCTGTGTGTGAGACGGAGCAGTGGGAGGGGAGGAGGAAAGCAGCAGGAGAAGCCCAGGATCAGAGGGAAGTGCCAGCTCTGCCAGTCTGAATGCAAAAGAGGCACTGGTTTTTGGCTAGTGGAAGGGGAAAAAATGACTGAGCCAGGGTGTTAGATCTTCCCAGAAGCCCCCAGGAGAAGGCAGGACCCCTGCAGCCACTGCTGGGCTCAGTGCACTCCATAGAGCCTGCAAGTGAAGCTGAAAGGAAGTGCAGGGTTCCTCTTCCCCAGCCCAGCAAGAGGGAACCAGGGGCAACCCTGCACCTCTGCTCACTGGGAAGGACAGGAAATCATCAGAAATGAGAGACAACTTCTTGGGAAATTGGGCATGTGGATGAAGGGCAGCAAGGCATTGAAAGGCATGTGCTGTAAAGGAGCTGACTTCCAGTCCCAGTGCCCTGTCAGGTAAAGTGTGTGTGCATACATATATGTACCCTTAAGGACACAGATAGAAATTCTTCTAAATGAAGTGAAAAATATTGTGTCTGGCATAAAAAGACTTCTGTTTTACTCAAAGAAAGAAGCAAATGAAGCTTTTGAGTAGTTCTGTACTCAAAAGTAGAAAGGAGTAGGTTTTGGGGTGGTAAAATGAGCTAGAAACAACATCTATGACATTGAGGCTTTTTTATTGAATCAAACAACATTTGTTGAATGCTACAGAGAGAGGAAATGAAAAATCAAAAAGCTAATAAAATTACCTTTTATTCTAGGCTTCTTCAACTTTGGGAGCTAGCCAAAATGTTACTCTGTAGTATAGTGTATCTTTTAAAGAAATACCCATTTATAATTCTAAAATTATTGGGAATTTGTCCAGTGGTTTATTCCTCTATTATTAAAAGTACGTGGCTTTTGCCTGCCTAAATTTGTCTGGTTTCATGTTCTGCCTCTGGGACTGCTGCATCTCTGCTAGGATGAAAAGCCTCTTCTTATCAGTTTCCCTTTCCCCAAGTAAGTATTTACTTGGTGATCAGACATGCCTTAACCTAATCTTTCATAAGCTAAATAAATTGAACTCCTTGAGACTGTCACTGTAAGATGTGTTTTCCCATCCTTAATCAGTCTCAGGACTTAGAGCCATTGGGAATTTATCACGGTCTCCCCTGATGTGTGAACACCAATGCTGAATGTGGGATTTTGCTGGCTGCAGAGGTAACAGAACTGATTTGGTTTTCCCCTGCTCTGTGCCTGAGCCACTGTGGTCCCTGTAGCCATAAAGCTGCTCGGGTCAGGGGCTGCTGGGGTGCTGCAGCCAGGCTGGAGGCTCTCTCCTGTGCTGCCAGGCTCCTCAGGTGACCCAGCACACCCAGGGCCTGGGGAGTGTTTCCCAGCGTCTGTTCTTTGCTATTTGTCATGGAAATTATGCCCCAGACCGTTCTCACCTGCTGATCATGGCAGAGCATTAACCAGCAGAGATGGGATTTGCCAGCATTGCTGTGCAAGTAGCTCCTCTGATTTTATCAAAAGATGCTGTTCTAGCACCAAAACACTAGTTTTACTCAAAGCAGGAAGTGTTTTCTCTGTCAGCAGTTTCTAAAGGCTTCTTTTCTTCCTTCTTCATGCTTCTCTGTAGCTGTCCAGAAGGGCTTTGCACAGCAGTGGACTGAGCTGCCTGAACAATCCCTCTGCACTGACCGTGCCATGCTGCTGTGGGAATTCCCATTATAAAAATCCCTTCCCCAGTCATAGACTGGAAGGAAGGAAGTGATTAAGTTTGTTTGTTTGGGGGCTTTTTTTGCTGGTTGGTTTGTTTTTCTTCTGTGGGATCAGGGGCTGGGGAAGGAGGAGGGGGCTGGGAATGGAGGGTCTAGGTTAAAAGGTAATTATTTTTGTAACAGAATTAAAACCTGAAATACATTGAACCGATTTCTAATACAAACAGGATCAGCATTAGCTTTTAAAGGATTGCTATTATCATTTCAGGACTGCAATGTGATTTAAACTGTAATAGATATTGATTTCTATATTAGTGTTCTTGCTCCTTGTATTGCGTTTCTGCTGCCATCTGCTAAAACAGGAATGGCATTTTTCACTTTATTGACTGGACAATGAGTTGGAATATTGTATTGCTGCATTCTCTGGATCACCAGGATGACCACATGCTTACAGAGGTTGGGACAAGGCAGCTGCTGGGACACTTGCATTTTAAAGTTACAGGAACCAATTAGTAAGTGTATATACAAAAAACTCTTAAAGGGCTTCTAAATCACTCATGGAAAGGCAGAAATTTACTCTAAAGAGCATCACAGCTGTTCCACAGGACACTCAGCTTTACCGAGAAGTAATGACTGCAGTGTCCTGTGCTGGTGGTCTGAAGCAGCATGGGCAGGATTTCCCAGGCAGTCGGGTGGAGCTGAGCTCCCACAAAAGCAGCAGGAATCTCACCCACGTGGGCAAACACAAGTGCTGCCATGGGCTGGTGGCCCACAAACCTTCCTCCCCAGTTCAGACCAGTATGAGACTGGGAATCTCATTCTCCTTACTGATCCCAGCTTAACAAATCTCAGTCTAAGGCCTCTCCTCTCCCTCTCCTCCAATTCTCTGCCTTTCACCCCCAGTGGCAGCTCCAGAGCAGCTTCCTGCCACATCTGCAAGCACACTTGGGACACTCTCTGCTGTTCTTGTCCTTTGTCACTTGCTGTCCTCAGCTGCCTCTCAGGGGAAGCTGTGCCCAGGTAACAAAAGTGCTGTTTGTGCTTTCTGTGGCACAGCCAGGTATTGCATTTGCAGAGACCCTCATGGCAGGGAGGAATGGTGAATCTGACTCCATGTTCTCAGAAGGCTAATTTATTACTTTATGATACTATAGTACATTAAAGAATACTGTACTATACTAAAGAATACAGAAAGGATACTTACAGAATGCTAAAAAGATAATAATGAAAACTCGTGACTCTCTCCAGAGCACTGACACAGCCTGGCCCTGACTGGCCAAAGAGTGAAAACAACTCACAGCAGAATGCAATGGAACAATCACCTGTGGGTAAACAATCTCCAAACACATTCCACACATGAGCACAACACAGGAGAAGCAAATGAGATGAGAATTGTTTTCCTTCTTCTCTGAGGCTTCTCAGCTTCCCAGGAGAAAATCCTGGGTGAAGGGATTTTTCAGAGAATGTGGATGCCACAGCCAGGCTCGGTGGTGCTGCTGTCCCGTGGCCCTTTAGAAAGGGCTGCTCCATTCCCTGGTGCTCTGGACACTGCCCTGGCTGCACACAGAATATTGGTGAAATGGTGCTGCTGAGGTGCTCCTGAAATGAACTTTATTACAACACACTGCTCAGAGTTGGAACACTCTGAAATGAAGTTGCCTCTAGATTATGACTTTCTCAAAAAACTGATTTTGCCTAATGATAGAGAAAGGTGTTAAGCAGTACTTAATTAACATAAATTAAGTTTACTGTGAATAAATTCTGCTAGTGCCAAATAGTTAAGAGGTGTTTAATAGAACTGAAATTCTGAGAGTTCATCTTACACTACCTTAAGGTGTCTGTGTTCTCCAGGGCATTCAGGAGTCCTCTGTCAATTGTACAGCCGCAGTTTGGTGGGCTTAACTCAGGGAGAGCTGGCTAAATTGTTCAATTTCGTAAAACAAACTTCTGTAGGAGATTTTTTTTATTATCTGTTTTTTAAGGTAAACATAGAAATTTATTTTAAAATTTAGAATCAGAATATACAAGTGTGAGGGTAGTTTAATTTTGCCAGAGATCTGTCTGTGACAAAAAACCCTTGCAAATGTAAAAGTGACAATTCCCTTGGTGTATTCCATCGGTCTGTATCCTAGGGACTTCCTAGGACTGCTTCTCTGTTGTGAGAAACTTTATTTTAAATTTTTCTCCCTCGGACAGAAATCAGACTGTATGGCAAAAATCTAAAATTGAAGACAGTAAATTTTCCACCTTCTGTCCACATTTCCTGATCCCTGAATGCTCCATTTCTCAAACTTCTGTTGCATTATTGTATAAAGATATTACAAGGGTGAAACATCAGCTTTCCCTAGTGAGTGAGACTAACCCTGTTCCTCTTCACCAAGCACTGGGGACAGGAAGCTTAGGGAAAGGTAACCCACTTGGAGGAATCAATTCCAGAAAAAAAATAGGATATTCCAAAAATATCAGTCATGGGAAGTGTAGAAGCAAATGAATTAAAATACTACATACTTTGTAAACACAAAATAAATAAGCATTTGTGTGGGTTTTGGTTGTGTTGTTTTGGTTTTGGTTTGGTTTTGGGGTTTTTTTTGGTTTTTTGGGTTTTTGTTGTTGTTGTTGTTGTTTTGTTTTGTTTGTTTGTTTTTTTAGTCTAAGAAAGATAAAAATCTTTGAAAACTCTCATAATTTCTAAGCTGTTGAGAAGGGTCAGGGAGAGGCCATCCCAGGAGCACCACACCTTGCCCCATGTGTCAGGAGTTCTGCTGGAAGGAAAGAAGGAAGGATGTCTCTATGTCTGTAGGTGGGAACTTGAGTGTGAGCCTGAGTTCAGTGCCAGGGGAACACAGCCCTGGGGCAAACCAGGGTATCATCTAACAAACAGCATAAACCCACAGCATTACAACGAGGGAATGGGGTTTTACTGGATTTGTCACTGTGTTTCTGGGAGACTGGGTCTAAACTTAGCCTCCTTCTATGCTGTGCTTACCTAAAGCAGCCTGATCTATTCCCTGATCAGCTCTAACCATGCTGGTTCAAGTTTCTTCTGCAGTTTACATCTTTTTTCGTGCCCTTTTCTTGTCCTGACTTATTCTAAAAGCTTTAGTGTACCATGTCTGAACTTTGCTCACCTTCCACGAGGCTGGCTGCTGCAGTCTGCTGGCATTACCACAGTCCCTCTGGCATTCTCTGAATAAATCCCCTATTTGTTCTTCAGATTAGGAGCAGGTTTTTTAACTCTGTGTTTGTAAAGCTCATAAGCTCGATGCTTTTTTAGCTCAGGACTTGGCCTTGTGGCTACTACTATTAAAGGTTGCTTTGAGCTCTGTGTGGGTAGTAAATAACTTGCCCATGTTTGCTGTGAAAGCTTCTAATTTATAGGCAAATATGTGAGTAATTCATATTTGGATTTTTAAGCAATTAATTCAAGCTGAGCACAAAGGGAGGGCACGGAGGCAGCTGAACTCTACGTGTGCTTTTGCACCTCTCACTGAACAGATTCTCCAAAGGGGGAATGCCTGCAGCTGCTGCTGTGGGATGGGGAGTTGATCACTCACACAAAGCAGGCTCTGGCCCCGAGCTGTGTGTTTGGGGGTGTGAGCCACAAGGAGAGGGGGTGGCTTTAGATCCTCTCTGCGCAGGGCCATGGCAGGGTCTAACAAAGCCCAGCTCTCCGATTTCTCAAGACTCCCCAGCAAAGAGCTCCACTTCCCCAAACCATGGCAATATCTCCTCAGACCCTTATGGGGGGCTCCGTGAAAATTCTTAGAAAACCAGGGTTGCTGTTATAGTATGGCATAAATCCTTAATACTCCTGTGGTATTTTCTGAGACCCCCTGTGGTATTTTCTGAGTCAAAGGGAGAAAATGATGAATCTGACTCCATGTTCTTAGAAGGCTAATTTATTATTTTGTTATCTATATTATATTAAATAATACTAAACTAAACTACACTAAAGAATAGAGAAAATATATAGATAGAAAGCTAGAAAGAATACTACTCAAAACCCATGACTTTCTCCTCCAGAGTCTAACACAGCTTGGCCTTTGATTGGCCAATAAGTAAAAGCAATCCACATGAAACCAATGGAACAATCACCTGTTGGTAAACAATGTCTAACCACATTCCAAAGCAGTAAAACACAGAAGCAAATGAGATCATATTGTTTTCCTTTTTCTCTGAGGCTTCTCAGCTTCCTAGGAGAGAAATCCTGGTGAAGGGATTTTTCCAGAAAATGTGAATGTGACACACTGTGAAGATGTTTCCGTGGCCAGTTGCTGTAATAAAACAGGGCCTCCTCTGCAGTCGTTCTGCCATGTGCAGGCTGGGAATGAAGAGACACAGCAAACAGTTCATTTTCCAAAGGCTACAGGGAAATCTTTGAGGGCAGGGGATGGAATGCACCTCCTGGGAAGTCCAGGCTGAGGTCCTTGCCCTGCAGCAGGGCTGGGCACTGTGTGCTGTGTCACTGAGCTCAAGTGTGGCTCCTGTTGGGTGGCTGCTGCTGAAACAGCCTGCAATTGGGAATGTTTATCATCCCGCTCATAATGAAGCCATTACACTGCAGTCACAGCTCTGAATTGCAGCTAATAGATTTTCATTTTGTTTTCTCAGTTAAGTCATATTTTATAAATGCAGAAATGTGTAGGGAGCAGCTTATCTCAAGTAGACAGTTTCTCTTTAAATGGGCAGCTCGAATGTGCTTTGCATGAAGATTTTTGGAAAGAAGAAAGGGATTCTGCAGGAAATCTTTACAGATATTACATGGAAAACCCAGAGTATCCACTTGCTGAGTACAAGTCTTCTGCCTTTTAGGGATGTGTTAACTTGCAGCTGATTAAGATAAACGTTATTTTCTTTGTGCATGTGTACCTGTGCTCTTGGACTTGGGCTTGTATGCAAGACTTCTATAGTATTGGGTATGTAATCCTGTGCAGTGCATTCTGTGGGGTTTAAAAGATTGCCTTTAATGGATCTTATTCAAATTCTTTTATAGGAAACGAACAAAACTCCATTCCTTGCTTCTCAGCAGAGAAATGCATAAGGATGTAGTTTTTCTCTAATTTATTAACTTTTTCTCTTATTTTGAGCTGAAGTGGAACAGGGTAATCTGGGAAATGACAGCACCAACATGTGGTGTATCTTTGAACTGGGTTGTTCTTCCAGAATTGCTCCGAAAAAGTTTTTGGTACAAAGTATCTCAACATATTTCATACAGGGAACTGGAGGTAATTTTTTTTTTTTTTTTATTCTGGCTCTAAAGGTTCTTAGCAGAATTAAGCCAGCATTACTCGATGAACTGAAGCTAAGCCGCTCTCCCAGCCCTATCCTGGGCAGCTCTGTCAGCACTTCCAAACCTCGACGCCAGAATGCAGCCATGCAAATCTCAGTTTGGGGGGAATTTTCAAAGGACCTTTCTAGCTGCAGACGGGGTTTTTAGGAGTACCCAAGCAAATCCACGGCAGGCTTTTTGCAGCAATGATAAAATCACCAAGGAAGATCCAGCCATGGGTCATTTCAGCCCCGGTTCATTCCGAGGTGCTGGGGTCCCGCGCTGGCAGCTGCGGCAGCAGCTCTCTGGCCACAGGGAGCAGGAACAGGCCTTCCCAGGCAATTTCCCTGGGGAAGGCTGAAAGAAGCTGTGAGAAAGCTCAGAGAAAGAATTAAAACAATTCTTATCTCCACTTGCTGCACCTGTTGCTAGGCAAATGTGGAATGTGTGATGAAGATTTGTTTACCAGAGGGTGGTGGTGTTTTGGTTGGTTGACCAGTGAGGTCAAAGCTGTATCGGACAGGCTGGAAGGGGTTACAGGGTTTCTTAAGAATATAGTAATAATATAATATAGAAGGATAAAGCAATGGTTCAGCCTTCTGCATCATGGAGTCAGTGCTAATTACACCCGTCGGGGGACCCCTGTGGTGACAGCAGCGAGCCTGGCAGGCGGTGGGATCCATCCCGCTTCCAGAGCCGCCGTTCCCAGCACGGGCGTGGGGCAGGTTCCAGTTCAGGCCCCATGTGTCTGTCCTGGCCCCGTGCCCAGCTCTGCCTGCACAAGGCCACTCTGAATGCTGCTGACTGCATCAAAAGGCTGAAATGTTTCTGTCACAGCCACCCACCCCTCTTTGGCAACAGTTGTGCCATTGTTGGCCACGCTCTCATTGCTCTTTTTCTTTTTGCCTTCCTCCACTTTTGTCCCCTCCATTTGCCTTCTGGGTTTTCTCCTCTCACCCCTGTGCTTCCCCACGTGCTTTCCCAGGGTTTTCTTCCTCAGTTCTTTCTTCTGCCTCTGCGACTGGTTTCTTTGCTGGAATTCTCTCCGCTGTGGTTGCTGCTGCAGGAGGTGAGTTTGGAAAGCACATCTCTCCTTGTCTGGGCTTTAGGCTTCCTGTGCCTTCACCCGTGTGC
Source organism: Pyrgilauda ruficollis (assembly GCF_017590135.1). Lineage (NCBI taxonomy): Eukaryota > Metazoa > Chordata > Aves > Passeriformes > Passeridae > Pyrgilauda > Pyrgilauda ruficollis. The sequence continues at coordinate 1,669,770 of NW_024529821.1, read as the reverse complement.
CACATTTGTGCTCTGTCCAGCTTCTCCTCTGCCCTGTTCCCACAGCTGTGTGTCTGCAGGCTGCTGTCTGTCTGTCTGTCCCTCCCTCAGTGACCGCCACCAGCCCCAGGCTGTCTCCTCCAGCTGACCTTCAGCCCAGCCCAGCCCAGACATATAAAACACAATTAGCCACCATCACCCATTTTGATAAACAAGGCAGCCAGCCGGTCATGTAAACTGTGAGCTGTGCACCTACAGTAATATGACCTCAGACCATTAAAATCACATACTTGGGTCTGGTTTAGGATTTGTATATAAATGTTGTACAGAGACACTTTATTAGAGCTTGGTGAAGCAAAATCTGGTCTTAGATTTCCACAGTACAAGGTTTAAGAGGAAGGAATTAGAAGTTTGAGAGAGTGTTTGTTGAAATTCCTGATGAAGTACACCAAGTCAGTCTGTTTATCAGAGCAGTGTCTTCTCTGTAAGACTACATGATGTGAAAATACATGCAGTGAAAAATTCCACCTCATGAAAAAATTGATTAATCTCTTAAACTGTTCTTCCAAATGTTTTGTTGGAGCAAGACGTACACAAAATCGACCTTTTGAGGATGTCTGTGAACTTGAGAGAGCTCCAGCTTACCTGAGAGCTTCTGCAGTCACAGACCATTAATTCCCATTGCAGTGCTGCTGAGAGGTAAAGGGCACATGTAGAGTTCAAGTAGACACTATGAAAATTGTGCTGAATGTTTTCAGCAGATTCCTCAACCAAAGTTGCATTTCTCTGTATTTGTGATGGTAAAAGCAAACAGCAGTTGCCTTGCTGGAGCCAGACACCTCAGAAACTGCCAGCATGGGCTTGCAAAAGGGCACTGTTTCCCCAGGCAGCTTGTTGAGTCAGCTGCTGCTTCTGTGCCAGATTTGTGTCTGAACTCTGAACCACTGCTTTCTAGGGCACTGGGGAGCAGCAGTGAGGGAGGAGGGGTGTGTTACAGACACTCTGTTGGCAGGCCAGGCTTCAGAAGTGGATGGGCACAATCCTGGCAGGTGCTGAGACCCTGCTGGCCATGGAGCTGATGCCTCTAAGGACAGTCTGTCTGCTGCCAGCCTGCATGCCCTGGGCAGGAACATGTGTGAAAGCATCAGGCACACTCAGGGGTGCTGTTCAGCCCCTTGGAGATGTGCTGTGCTGCTCTGAGGGTCTGCTGCTCCCACAGTGATGCCCAGACCATCGTGGGCACACGCAGCAGTGACAAGCTCAGAGTGGCAGAGAACAGCCACCTCCTCAGTGACAAGGGAGGGAAAAGTTGGCTGCCTGAAAAGAAAGCATGCTAAAGTCCTAGGAATTGTATATTCACACCCAAGAGAATCCTAAAATCTTTGATTCAAAGCTAAGTGGCAAGAGTCTTCACTGAAGCCAGTAAAGTTGCTTAAATAAGAGGTGATTCAGCCTAGAACTGTCCAAGTCTCCTTTTCCTTTCCTCATACAACACAGGCACTTACATTTGCAGGGAGCGCAGTCAAATGCTTTTTATTTCTATGCAGAAGTTCATCTTGTCCATGCAAATATTTGCAACTGCAGTATTTTATCAGTTGTTTTGCGCTTTCTGTGGAATTCAGACTTTCTTTGTGCACCTCCATTTTTTTTTCTTTAATTCTTCTGTTTCATTAAGAGTATCTTCCTGAGACTTCAGACATAAGAGCTGATGTCTCTGCTGGTGTCTCTGAATGGCTCTCCAGCAGTGGGACAAGCTGTCAGGAGATTCCTCTGGAGCTGGCAGAAGCTAATTTGGGTAGAAATGTCCCAAAATGACCAGACTGTCCCCATTCAGCAGGGCTCTGAAGTGTATCTCTTTAATGTGAATAGGATGTAAATATTGACTTGAGGTAAGAATTTTAATTAAAATATGCTTTCTTCAGTAATGTGGCTTAGATAAAATCAAACTCTTAGACGACTTCAGTAAAGAAATATTTCCCACAATATTTGTAAATATGCAGTGGAACTTCATTAATTTATTTTCTTGTTTCCACTACATTAGCAAATCTCTGAAAAAAAAAACTGGATGAGTTTTCTATTGCATTCATTCATTCATGTTTATCATCACTTTGATGTCTTTTACAACAAAGAATCAAATCCATGAGATTTTTTGGTGTATTGATGAATGTTTGCTTCCAGTTGAAAGGTAATTAAGATTTCTCAGCTGGCAGGTCTATTTGCATATAATAAATGTGCTGCAGCATTTTCCTGTCAAGGCTAACTATTTTTTAAAAAAACACAAGGGTTTTAAGGTACCAAACTTTCAAAATTTCCATGAGGGTTATGAAATTGCTAGAAAATGTGATTTTCCTCTTAAACGTTTGATACAAGCATTGAAGAATCCCACCGCCCTACACAAGGAGTTTCCTTTAACAAAAAATACGGAATTTATCCCCTCTTAGTATAGAAAAGTAACCTTTTGATCAAATGCTAACATGAAAAATCTGGAGGGAGATTCAGTAAGAACTTCATCAGTTATCATCAAACACCAAGAATCTCAGCTGTGTTTTTTTTGTTCTATTTTTTAGAGGAAGAAGCATAGAAACCTTTCAGTGTCAGTCCCTCAGGATTAATCTGTTTCCTATGCAGAAAGATGTAGGACATACTTAAAGAACTGGGTTGACTTGTCACTGTAGCATCTACACTTACACAGTGATTTTATTCCCTCACCAACCTTGTGAAGAAGTTAAATCCCTTCCACAGTGCTGGAAGTGGGATCCAGAAGGGATCAGATTTGCCAGATTGTGACTGTCATGGCTTTTCCAACCCAGTGATTCTGTGAATTCTGTGATTTGCAAGGCTGATTTTCTTAGTATGTGCCACTTGGGGATGTTTGGGGAATTGCTTTCACTCGAAGCCTGATTTTCTAGGGCAGTGTTTGGGGTACAGGAAATGTTTCTAGGGACAGCAATTTCCAGTCCTTTTGCATGTGTTCTGTGGCCTTGTTGGTGACATGTCCATGCTGGGTGACAGCTTCTTTCTACTAGAGGTGTCATCTTTGGAAGCAGGTCTATCACACAGCACCCTTTAGATCCTTCACAGCCTGGCTTTTCAGAAGAGGACATCACCCAGAGATGATGCTATTCCAGTTTACAGGACTTCTTTTCTCATCACCTCTTCACCCAAAGACTGTGAGGGAACAACCGGAGTGCTGCCCTTCATGGGGAATTACAGATAAATCCCAACAGGGATGGCAGCAAGCAGGGAAGGGAGCAGTGGGGCTTTGCAGCTGCAGCCCCCTTGCATGGCTCACTGGGGCTGGCAGTGCTGCCATGGTGTGTGGAACCGTGCAGGGTGACACCTGCCAGTGCCAGTTCTGAGATGTGCGTGTTGTGTTCTGCTCTGCACTCACAGATCTCCTCCCATTAACCCCTGAGCTCTGGGGACACTGTGCCAATGTGAGTTACTGCATCCCAACACATGGAAAGGGACGTGTGAGTACCAGGGAGGGAACCATTGATGTCAAGCTCCTGATCAGTTCATTTCTGGTGAATGCTCGTCATCCAGGCAGGTTTGCTCTAGGGGGAGATGGCAGATTCAGGACAGAACATAATCCCTGCTATCAAATGGTAATTATGAGAGCAAATACCTGTCTGTACTCATTTTGAGCTGCATGCTGAGCAGGTAACACTGTGCAGGATATTGCCCAGGGAATACAGAGAACTGCAGGATTTCATAACATCTTTCCTTAAAGGCTATAGAACTCAGAGGTGCTCTGTCTGCTTTACAAATGTGTTCATTTCTGAGCCATACCAAGATTCAAATTGTTTTTCTGATAGAGATAAATTAGCAAGAGAGGTTCTGAATATGGCTGGTTTGAGGATTTTTTTGCCTGGTGGCACATTCCCATAGGAAACTGAAGCCCACCAAGGTTTGTCAGCTCCTCATTCTGGGACACAGCCCAGAATGTTGTAAGGGATATTTTGGTATACACACTTCTCCTCCCATTATCCCTGTTCTTTTCCTGCTTGGCACCCTAGGTTATATTTCAACAAGGATTAAGTGCATTGGAGCTTTTTACTGGAGGATTCTGAAGGTTTATTTCCCCACAGGGACTCTTTTGGGCTGATAAGTGACTTCTTCAAGAGGGGGGAAAAAAATCTCCTTTCAAATCCCTTTTATTTTGAGGTTCTGTTAAAGGAGTGGGCTCATCTGTGCTCTCTTTTGTGCTCATGCGTAACACAATGTGAGACCTATCAGATTGCATAGAAAAGTTGCTGGGTACAAGCAAAAAGTGCCCTCAGCTTTCCTTTCAACAATATTTTTAACTTGGAGCAAGTCACAGGCCCTTATTTCTCCCCAGATTATTCCAGGCAGCTCTCCAGTAAAAATAAGTAATTCATATTTTGAGATGCCAGAAGTCTCAAGGGAAAGATTTTTCCATGCAGCCTTTCTTTTGATTTAGGCATTGCTCCCCATGTTTTCCTCTCTGGTTTGTCACTTTGTCACTGAATGAAGTCACCTAGGAGGGAATAATGAGAAGACTATCAAGGGATGGGGTTGGTAGCACATGAAGTTCTGTAATTCCTTTGCTTTGGGACTGCAAAGAAGCACAAAACTGGTGCCTATTTTGGGCTTACCTAGAAACAGAGACCAGACAAAATTAAGGGAATAAAAAGCATTTCTATTTCTTGAAGGGCCTTCAGGTACATTTCAGAGGGGCAGACAAAGCCCCCCAGGGGCTACACCCAAAAATGGATGATGGCTCATGGGTTTTCACACTTTTATGAGTTTGGGCCATTTGCATATTGGGGGTTAATCTTCCAATTACGGCTTCAGGTAATGAAGTCATTTTACCCCCAGTTTGCTCCCCCCAATTCACTTTTGTTTGTACTTTTTGGGGCCCGAAGCAGTGAGGTGTCCTTGATTGCCAGGCCTGGAGAGGAATTGTGTTGTCTGAATAAAATGGGAGAACAGTAGCTGACAGGTTATTGAGCCGTAGAGCTACACACTAAAGAACTGCAGGATTACAAATATATGAAAAGTAGACAAATCCCAAACTCCTAAGGCATCATAGGAGCAGACCCACTCTGCCTCCTGCACAGAGAAGGACGAGCAGCCCCTCACTCTCTGTACTCAGCCTCAGCATGGCACCCACCTCTTCTTCACTCCCACCTCATTGTGGGTGACTGATTACCTGGGTTCTGACAGTGCTGACAGACCCAGCTGCCAAATAAACCTGAGCAAAGCAGACAGCAGTAATGCACTGGTTTGTTCATTTGATTTACATTAGAGCAGGTTTATAATGACCATAAATGATTCTTTTTACAAGAGGTACATAAACAAGTAAAATTGAAATGACTGCTCTGCATGCTGCTGCACATTCCTAATGCTGCATTTCTACGTGTACAAATGAATTCTTTCACTTCCACTGGCTGGTTACTGCCTGAAAGAGCCTGTGGCTGTGCAGGATGGCATCCCTCCTGCAGTGTGTGGGTATGGGCAAGGCCATTCCCTTCACTTCCAGAGAGGGGCTATGAATGGGAGCTTTGGGTTTGCTCCCTCTAAAGCTTAACCATCTTTGGTCTTTCAGAACAGATGATACTCAATATTTTGTGCATTAATCAGTGTTCTCTCCTGTTGTGATGCAAGGCAGTTGTAAGGGTTTTCCATGCCAGCAGTCCATGAAGGTCCCTTTGTGCCAGGACAGTGCCCTCCAGCAGAGCTCCCTACACAGATACCCAGTCCCAGAAAAAGGCTGAGCTCTGTTTCTACACAGGTGTTACTGTTGACAGTGTCAGGCTGAGCCCTCCCTGTCAGAGAACTTGTGCTGTTCCCTTCAGCACACAGGGAACCCAAAAACACTCGAAGCAAACAGGAGCAATAGCAGTTTGACTAGGGGAAGCAGTCAGGATGTGCAGAAAGCCAGAAACGTCAGAGCAAAAAGCAAATTGCTTAGAGATACCTGAGGAAACAATCTTCATTTCCTTCCAGAAACTTAGGGCAAGTGTGTCAAACTGAGACACAGGTAAAGAAGTATTGGTCACCACAGGAACAGGGATGAAGATGAGGACAGCAGGAAGATTAGACGTGCAGAGTGGCTTTAAATGTTAATTGCATTGTATACTTGGTCAGGCATGAAGTTCTCTTTACATAATCACTCGGTGTATTTCAAGGATAACAATCTAACAGTGTAGCAGGTGAGATAAAAAGCAAACTCCTGCCTGTGCAAGCAAGGTTTGAGGTGTGTGCTGCATGGTGATCTCCAGATGCTGAGTCATGTGTTGTCATTGGATACCTTTATTTTTTTAGAGGTAGGTTGGATGGCTTTGTAACTTCTCACAGGTGCTGAGAATGTCTGAATTAAATGGATGTTTGTAGTAAGTCTATCAAATTGTGCTTCAGGACATGGTACTGTTCATTTCCACTGTAGGAAGTACTAAAAACTCCAAATCACACACCCACACACAGAAATACTGAACTTACTGGACCTTCACTGTATCACATGTGATAACCTGTATCACATCACATGTGAAACTTGTCACAGACTGCTGGGGAAGGCTATTTCATCTTGCACTGTTTCATGTCTGTTTGCTGACAGCTTTCTCCACTGTAACTCTGCTTTGATACTTCCAGCTTGGACTTCACAGCACCTCACAAGAGCAGCAGCTGTTGTGTACTTCTGTCATCACATCTGATTATTACTGTTTATTTTTCATTCCACATTTTTTATTTTTGATGCCCATCCTGTTTTTAGCGAGGACAGGCATTCAGTTACGGTACACCCTAGCTAATTACAATAAATGAATGATCCAGATATTCCTGGAGCCCTGGTGTTAGATCAGACTGTACAAACAGAACAAAGACAATCCAATCCCTCATCAGATATTGTGGGCTAAGAACCACAAGCTACATGTGAGCTACAGGCTGGAAAGCCAGCGTATCACCACCTACAGTTTGATTTTGATTGGGCCATACAGTAAATTAGCTTTTGGTAAATGAATACATTTGGAATGAAATGACATTTGGCTGCATTGGTTTCTGGACTGAAGATGGAAGTGTAGTGCTGACTCTGAAGGCCATTGCAGGTTTCTGCTGTGACACCACCTGGATCACTTTAGCCACTTCATGTCTGTTATTTCATCTGAAAAATGGGAATGATACTTCCCAGGAGTGCTGCCATACTTGCTGTTTGTAATGTCTGTTAAGACTTGAACTAAAGACTTTTTAGGAATGTAAAAAGTTACTTCTTCCATTGATTATTCTGAAATTACTGTCAAGACGGTCATGCTTTGATTTAAGAACTGCCAGGGTCTCTTGTTACCTGCTTTAGGGGGTCAGAACACTTGGCAGCTGCTGAAATGGTTTTCCATCTGCTCAGGTCTCTTTTACACGTGTATTGTAGTGCTGAGTAACTCTATTCATTCCAGCTTATGTCATCTTGGGTCTTTCTTGGGGCCAAACTGAAACACTCCTGCTCACAATGAGTAGTAGCACGCGCCATAAAAAGTCTCATTGATTTCAGAAAGGCTGTCACTGATATGTTGTACTATTCATTGTTAAGTAAGGGAATAAATATCTCAGTCTGTCTCTGTAGAGTGAGAGCAACAGAAGCTGGAGGATGGGGAGTGGGAATTACAGAGACAAGGAAACCTTTCATTTAAAAAAGATGCAAAGAAAACGTGATTCATCTGAATGTCTTAACTCCAAAGAAAAGCTTTCACTGGCAAATGATAGAATATAGTATAGTGGCTGACATCTGTAGTAAAGCAGAATTTAGAAATCTCATAACAAACAAGAATATAAATTACTTGGCTGTTGCATCATAAATTTTACCTAAACAGTGGAAATTCAGCTGAAGTATGACTTTAACTACTGAAGAATTCCAGGATGTAAAAGATGTGGTGTTTCTGGGAGTGAGGCAGGGGTTTGTTTGGGTTTAGTTGCTTTCATTTTCTGTCACATTTTACAGGCAGTTCCTTCAGAAGTCACATAATATACTTGCACAGCTTCAGAGCTATTGAAAAAAACAGGGGTTTAATTTAGTGGTTTTAAAGGCTACATAAGGGCACGATAACACCTGAGTCGAAAGTATTTTATACCTGTAAATGTTTTGACCTTTGTGACTCAGAGCCCTGCCAGAACAAACCCAGCTCTCCTGGTACACACAGTGCTGAGCAGTGCTTGGCAGGCTGGCAGGTGTGATGTAGGAGGATGTAAAGAAGTGGAAGAGCCCCCCAGCTTCATGTGCAAGATGCAGTTTTGAAAATAAAAACACAACTCAGCGTGCCCTGCTGGCTTAGACCAAAGCACGCTGGAAGGTGCAGAAAACAGCTGTACCTTCCCTCCAATCCCAGTGCCATCCCCACACTCTTCCACAATCCCTCTCTTCCTCCACTCCACACGGGAAGAGCAGAACCGTTGCCATTTCCACCTGGCCCGAGTGCTGATGTTAATCCGTGCTGCATCCTGTGGGTGGGATGGGATGGGCTGTGCTGGGGGCAGCTCCCCAGGGAAAGCTGTCCCAGGTGCTGAGCTGCCTGAAACAAGGGGTGCTCACTTGCTGCTGTGTGTGCCCCGTTGGAGAGGCAGTGGAACACTCCTGGAAGTGTTTCTGGGCACGGAGCAGCTGCTGCTTTGCTTTGGGGATGCACAGCAGTGAAAACTGCCCAGCTGTGCCTCCTGGCCCTGCCACAGCACCGCAGGAGGATTTTCCTGGAGATACATTTCAAGGTCTTGATTCTAATTGGGAGTTTCTAATGGGAGTTACAGATACTTGGTTTGTCTGAAAAAAAGACAAATTGCTTAGACACGCCCTTGGAACAGTGTTTGGTTGATGTTTGCAGTTGCCTATTTCCGATTATTTTTGGCTGTAGAGCGATGAAGTAAGCTGATGAAAGTTCAACAATCATAATCTCATGCATGCTTTATTATTTCCATTGCTGCTGCACCCAGAATCCCCAATTAAAGCTGTTATGTTTGTAATTTGGGGGAGTCTTTCCTTTTCAATAGGTAAGCAAAAAGACAGTAATGAATTTTTTACCAGGCTACCTCTGCCTACTCAGCTTTTATTTAAAGCAGACTATCTCAGAAACAGGAAGAATTAAAGCACTGGTAATTTGCAAATGGACAGGTAAATCAGACTAAATTTAGTCGTGTTTGTGATTTTGCTACCTTGAAGTTTTCCTGGAGAGCTGGTAAAGCAGAGAATAGTCTTTCAGTACAAAACCTGAGCTTAATCATTCCTTTTGTGACTCTAAGCCAAGCTCATCTTTCAGTTACATCAAATTCAGTCCGGTTAATTTTTCCTTGGCACAAGTCATTATTAACAGTACTCAAATAATTCATATTTTCATAAAATCATAGAATACCTTGGCTTGGAAGGGACCTTTGTTAAAGGTCAAGTAGTCCAAGCTCCTGCCCCAGTGCTTATGGACAGGGCTTAGTGTTGGATTTGGCAGTGCTGGTTTAGAGGTTGGACTTCATGATGTTAAAGATCTTCTCCAGTCTAAACAATTTGATGGCTCTTAAAATGACCAGAAAGTCATTAATTTTTTCTCTAGTTAGCATGTTAAAGAGCAAGGCTCCATTGTATTTAATCAGAAGGAAATAGGAAGAAGGAATGTCTTGAGAAAACCCAGGAAGTGAAAAAATAAATAAAAATCAGACTCCTGGGTTTGGAGAAGATCAGCAGCTGTTGGGCTTCTGAGGACTTATGGCCATCATCTCTGTCTCGGGTTACAAATGTGCAGGGTAAGGTGTTCAGCAAGCACAGCCCAGCAGCAGAGCCTCCAGTGTCACCCGGCCGAGGTGCCAGTGACGCCCGGCCCATCCCGCCACGCGCCCGGCGTATTCCTCGCGGAGGAACCGGGGAGCTGCGCCTTTCAAGTCTCCCTCTCTGGCCTTTAGCCAAGAGTACTGAGGCTTTGAAAAGCAGGATTGTTCTGAAAGGGGGCGGCAGTTCCAAGCAGCCATTTGCTGTGGTATGGCACATCCATCATCTCCCTGTAATCCACGACTGCGTGTGCTCACATCACAGACAGTGCTCTTTTCACTGGCTGCGCGGCTGCAGCGCCTGCCAGAGAATTAGGGGGAACTGGCCAGCCTTCAAGATTTCTTCACAAGGACTCCTTAATCAGCTCCCATGCCTCTGTACTCCCATGGCAGTGTGTCTGGTAATTTGCTGTACTTTATGTACACTCTGTTCATCATACAGATTGGCTTTTTACTTTCTGCAGCAATTCCTCTCACTTTGCCAACACCTTGCCATTTGCAGCTTTAATGCCTATCGATAGCACTTCATCAGCAATAGCTGCCAGTGTATATTCTTTTTACAAGATGTTCACCCTTGGTTTTTGTAGATAGTTACAAATTTAGTCACAAACTGATTGAATACTTTGTTTTCATTTGCTTTTCACATAGAGTCGATTCATCAAAATGAATGGATCATTGGAAGATTGAAAACAGTGATGGAGAAGCTTCTCTAGGATGGGTTAGTGTCCCAGGCCAGAGTCAGCTCTGACAAACCCATCCCTGTGTGCCTCATCTGGGTTTTAAAACCTTCACCAAGAGGGCTTTCACAGCACCCCACAAGCAGCTGCCTGCATAGCCCTAGTGCTGCTCCTCATCCCACTGCCAACACACAGTCCCGAATTCGATTTTCCTCTGCCCTGGGATCTTCACTCCCCAGACTGAGCCATGGAAACCTGAGCAATCACCTTGTTAGCAAAGCCAGGGCAGAGAAGGCATCTAATACCTCCATTTTTGAGTGTCCTCTGTCACCCCGAACTGTTTGTCATATTTCTCTTGGTCTCCCTTTCACTGGTGATGGACCTTTCCTGTGGCCCTTCACATCCATGCCACTGCCAGTGCAATTTGAGGTTTTGCTCTGCTGTTTGTCACCATGTGCCCCATGCCACCATCCTTTGCCTTTCCTTTTCCTGTCTGGCTGAACAGGGATCCCCCTGATGGAGCTGTGTGGGGCCACCACTTCTCTGCCTGCCCATGCTCTGCCACACTAATTGGAGACAGTTTAGTAAAATTATTTCCCTCTGAGAGGTGTCAGTTTTAAGCAAAACCTGTTACCGAAAAGCATCCCTGTGTAACTGGATATTGAAAGTAAAGTCCAGAGCAAACTTCAGGCATTTCTCCTGGTCCACTTTCAAATGCACATTGATGTAAGGCTTGTAACTCACAAGTCAAGCAATTTGCTTCTAATTTTTTATTGGAAGCTGGTGGAAATGTGGCGTGGGGAAGAGACTGTGCACCAGCCCATGTACAAGGAATTGTTTTGCTCCTAAGGGATGTTACTACAGTAATCCTTGCACAAACAAGGCTTGGTATTTCACAAGGGAACTAAGTTATTAGTTCCATTAAAGTTGCACAGAGCTGCGTGACCACTGTCACTCCACAGCAATTTTTTTCATTTACTATCAATGGCAGAACTAAACTGCCTTTTGATATTCAGTGAGGTGCAACAATTTGTTGCAGAGAAACAGATACGAGATCCTATCTTCTCCTGCCTTCTCCCACTCTGGAGCTAGAAGTAAATGCTCTGAGTGTTGCAAGGTCTCATCTCACAATATCTTCTGCTCTTTGGAATATCCATGGTGGAACTGAGGGGTTCTTATGGCTGGATGACACATCACAGGAGTATTTCTGTCTCCTTGACATCTCCAAAGCTGAGAGATGTCAGGAGCCTGTAGTGCTTGAGTGTACCAGGTCAGTGATAGAGGGAGGTCTCAGTGCATATCCCAGACTTGGATACACTCGTGGGCAGTTGGACAAAATTCAGTGAAATTATCAGTTCTATCCCTGCTAATTATTTTAATGGTTCTAATCTAAGTTTGTAACTAGAGGGCTGTAGATCTCTGAGTTTTCTAGTTTAGTGTTTGATTGCAACCTTATGGATGGCTGGGAACTTGGTAACTGTTCTGGATACCAGTAAATGTTGGGGCTTAATTGAATGTTGTTCTTTGTTGCCCTTTAATTACCACTGTTTATATCTTCCCATTTTTCATTTGACAGTAGTGCATGAATGCCCCAGTCAAGATCACAACCTTGGCCACTGTAGGTGCACAGAAATTACTGTCCATGTCCTGAAGAGCCTGCACAGGCCAGTAAAGAAAACTGCATGGTTGCAAATAATCTTCTGAGCTCCTTTTCTTTTTATAGTCTGTGGTTCAGGGAACACTGCTCAGCAGCAGTGGTTAGAAAGACTCTTCCATTCACCTTGCACTGTCTCTGCCTGTCTGGCAAATTGTTACCTCTGCTTTGTAACACACCAGTCTTTATGAACCTTTGTTTCAGATCTCTAATCCATCTTTAAATTAGGTATTTTTCCTGCCTGCCTCAGTTTGCAGTGATTTCTCTATCATCTGGCTCCAGTTACGTGATCCTCACATGCTACCTCTGAATAAATGTTCTTTGAAGTTACAAAGCAGAAGGATGCCCTTGGTAAGCTGCTTTGATTCAGCTGCTTCAAGCAGGAAGAGCACAGCTGAGGTATAAAGGTTAATTTCACTGATCTCAACTCAAGTTAAATAAGAATTTAATGAAGTCCAACAGATGCTCAGTTTACTATTCCTGAAAACCTAGTTTCTCCAAATTCTTTACCCAAGTAGACAGTCTGTGATGTTTTTCTTTTCCAGAAGGGATATATTTCTTGGCCTAGATTTTTGTAAGATGTCAGATGGCAGGAATGGACCTACTGAGCCCAACCTAAGATGTTTAGTGTTCTCTGGGAAAAAAAAAATTAACTGTTTATCCAGTTTTCAGATGGGATAGGGTTAATTTTTATCTTAGTACAGCGCTGTGTTTTGAATTCAGGATGAGAATAATGTTGATAAGACACTGATGTTTTGATTGTTGTTAAGCAGAGCTTACCCTGAGTCAAGGCCTTCTCTGTTTCCCATGCCCTGCCTGGAGGAAGTGCAGAGGGAGCTGGGGGGAGCATGACCAGGACACCTGACCTGAGCGGGCCAAAGGGAGATTCCATGCCACATTCCCAGTATAAAAACTGGGAGGAGCTGGCCAGGAGGCACTGGTCACTGCTTGGGGACAGGCTAGGTGTGGCCAGCAGGTTGTGAGCAACTGTGCAGTGCATCACTGACTTCTCTTGGGTTTTATTCCTCTCTCCTTTTCATTACAGTTATTGCTAGGTTTACTTTTGTACTTTTTTTTTTTATTCTCCTGCTCATGGGACTGAGCCAGCAGCTGTGTGGCACTCAGCTGCCAGCTGGGGTTAAACCAGCACACTGCTTGAGCTGGTTCCTGAGTGGGAGCCCTGAGGAGCAGGGTGCCCTGAGCTCCAGCCCAGGTCCAGTTTGTCTGTGCTGGTTGTGACTCAGGTCTCAGCCAAGGCCAGGAGCAGACTGCAGGGGGGGAGAGCCCCCTGGAGAACTCCAACCCTTGCCCCCACAGAAGGATGAGCCACCTGCCCTCATGCAGTTTTGTGGATGTCTGGCATGTGTCAAAGTAAAATTCAAATTCTTAATTAAAAAGGAAAACCCTTCATAATCCTGAATGAACAAGTGTATACCTAAATTCCAGGTGGGATCCTATGGAGCCCTTCTGCAGCTGTAAATTCAAGGATCTCTTATAACCTGTGGTGTCAGTGGTATGTGGCTTAAGTAGATTACGACACAGTCAACTTTGACTGCAAAATTCTTCTTACTAAGATGGAGTCTGCATTGAAACGAGGTTTGCTAGGCCTAGACATCCACAGGCTGGCCCAAGTTGCACAGCAATCCCAAGTACAGGTTCACATCAGAGATCTTAATTATTGTCTCCAAACATCAGGCACGTAATCTGCATTTTGAGGAGTCTCTACATGGATATTTACATAATTTATGTTGTACAAAGTCCGCTGATGTGTATTTGCATAACAGAGCACAGCAGTGCCAACAGATCCATCGCAGCACACGGTGTCAGCTCTCATGAACTTCCAGCGGGGTGTTCCCTTTATTGGAGCTCCTGTGACAGGAAGAAGTGCCAGTAAAGAAAAAATATATAACTGATAGATCTCAGAGCAGGCTGAGGGCCTGTCAAAACTTCCTTGGCTGGCTGGAAACACACAGAGGTCAAGCTGCCTGCTCAGTCACCTGAGAAGCATTCTGTGTACATTCATGCCAGTTCTGTGCATGGAAGCAGCAAAGATGGTCCTTCATGTTCATCAGAGCCCACTGAATTCCCTGATCTGGGGTCCTCACTGTTCTCCCCACCTTTCCAGCCACACCCTGACACTTGCATGCTCTCCAGCTTCCTTGTCCTTAAAAACAAGCAGTTTTTCTCACCACCACCCACCCTAAGTCCCTTGGCATGATCCCCTGGATCCATGCACAGCTGCCTGCAGAAGGACCTTGGGCTTTGTCACTGGTGTCACCTGGGCAGTCAAGCCTGAGCACATCAGTGCAGAGAGAAGCCAGACCTTTGGGTTCCAGTGCAGGGTTTAGCACCTCAAAATGGTGTTTTTAAGCATTCTCTTGATGGAGACAGTGCCTTAAGGGCGGTTTAGCCTGTGAGGACTAATGGCAGTAATGTTTTTTCCCTTTTGGCCAAGTGAGAGAACCCTGGCCAAGGTAAAGTTAAGCAGTGTTGTTACCCAAAAAAGGGGATGATTTGTAGCCCTCAGTCTGTTATGTACCAATGTTGGCAGACCTATTCAACTCAGTCTGGTGCTTTTGCTGTAGGTGACTCCATGAAAATTGGAGGGAGCAGTTCAGATCCGTACAAAAACAGAGCAGGGAAAGGGATCGTTGCCAGCTCCAAAAAGGAATTTCCTTCTTTTAATTTGCCCCACAGCCTGAACACTGCCAGAACATAGCCTTATGCATACCCTAATGGATGGGGCTTCGTTTTGTAAGAGTTTCTATTAGAAAAGTTTATTTTTTACGCTGGTTGTATATCTCCTTTCCGTTTGTGTTGATTTGGGTATTCATCATCCTGCTGACTGTGATAAGGGTTCATCAGTTTCACTGCATGCTACTAATAAGATAATGCTTTTAAGCCCTTTGGTATTTTCACATGAAACACATTCTTGCTGCTGCAGCTCCTCTGCAGAGTGATGGCTCTGATCATCCTCGCTGTCAATAACTGTCAGCTGTGATGGAGCTGGGCTCTGGCCGGCCGGATAAACCAGCAGTGTGAAACAGAGGATGTGCAGTGCTGAGGAGTTGCCAGTTGCAGGAGAAAAGACTAATTAAAGCTTCCCATACCGGAGCTGCAGCAAGCCTAATGCCACGATGTTTTTCTGTACTACTCCTGATGTTCAGGCTCAAGTGATTAATAATAAGTAATATCTTGCCACAGTTTCTTTTGATTTCAGTTCTGAGCAAAATGAAATACTGGAAAGATTCAATAAAAATAAAATTCCTACTGATTGATATAAGGACTAGAAATATTGTTTGGCATTACAACTAATCCTTTTTATCATCTAGATTAAAAGCAATCAGATGCTGTGTAGATTGAGGTGATTTCAATGTTTATTCTGTAATTAAACATAAATTATTATTATTATATCCTATTTGAACCTCTTTAAGAGATCTTTAGTATAAGGTTCTGTGGCTGCTCAAAAATGACAGAAGTACAGGAAGCATCTTAAACCCTCTCTGTTGCCATTGAAATCTGGTGACTTCAGAATCTTAAAGCAGGAATTGTATCTGCCCAAGTTTCTAAGGGAGCAATGGGAATAACGGGAGGAATTTGACTGGCTTTTAATGAATGAGGAATGATGAGAGCAGCCTGCTTGCAGGGTGAAAAGACCCTTTCAGATATCTTCTAGAGATGCTTGTGATTGTTTTCCTGTGGCTGCCATGCTGGAGTTGCTGTGAGTTGTGGCCATTCACTCGGGGTTTTGCCGAGCTGCCTGCAGTGCCTGTGTTGAATCCTCCCTGCCTCTCTTTAAAGGCTGCTGAGCTAAAAGGGCTCTGCCCCGAGTCCCAGCCCTTTGGTGAGAAGGGAGTTCTGCAGTGCCTGATTTTCTCCTGCTCACTCCTTGTGGATATGGGATCTGCTTCTGCTAAATGTGAGAGGATGGCCTCCTGAGCAGAGAGCAGTCCATGCTCCTGCCCCTTGCTGCCATCCCCTTGGGGAGATGTGAACACATCTCATGCAGGGACACAGAGCAGTTCCTATTGTCACTCCTCTTTTGGCTGACACCCTGTTAGTTAATTGATTAGTTCTTTCCAGTTTGCTTCCAGGATAGACCCAGGCAGTCCAAGCAGAGCCTGCTTCAGGCTGAGATGTCCTTCCCTGCACAGCTCTTCTGAGAGAACAGAAGTCTTCTGGACACTGTCTTCTGGACAGTGCACGAGAGACCTGGGTGCAAGCACCCCCTGTAAATCACTCACAGGAAGGGTCTGAGCCCCGGTACCATCTGTCACTGCTGCCCCAGCTGGCAGATTCCTCTCTGCTGCCCTGCACTCGATGTGATCCCACAGGCCTGTCCTGGCAAGGTCTAGCTGAGGGGAGCAGACCTGCAGGGCATCCTCCCCTCCCAGCACAGCTCCCAGGGCTCGTGTGCACAGCCAGCTGCACAAACACAAACCATGGAGGGCTGTTGGAGATGGAGAAGGATCCAGAGAATCCTTCTGCCCCTAGGGCTGGGCAACAGCTGACAGGGTGTTGAGAACCTCGCTGGTGTGTGAACACAGCCTGGGCAGCAGCCTGGTACAAGGAAGCCTGGAATTCCTTGGGATTGGCCTTGCTGAACACAGGCTGTAGCCTACTCACACCTGATCTTACTCTCAAGCTATGTGCTTGTCTTCTCATGGCATGAAGAAACTGTAAATGCTGCTTAGGTAGACCTTCCAGTGTTTTCAGAACTACTTTTCAGTTCTAGACCTGAGAGGCATGTCTAACTTTAGCAGGTGGGTAATAGTATTTATCTTGGTGCTCCAAGTTCTGTTTAAAGTTAAGCAAAGTTTAAGGGAACTTCCAATCCTGGTTGTAAGTTGAACTTAGACTGCTGAAGTATAAGATCATATCCAGGCCTGTTACGAAATGGAGCTCTCTGTGTTTGGAGCAGCAGAGCTAAATTAAAATCCTCATTACAAATGTCAATTTCAAATACAATTAGCAGGTTATGAAAAGGGTTTGATATCCGTAAAATGTAAATTTTGAAGCCAGAAAAGGTGCAATTTCTTCTTAAGGGAAAGAGTGCCAAAAACACATGCTCCTTTTCTTCACAAGAAATTAAGGAGTGTCTGGGGGAGAGGAGCTGGGATGGCTTTAAATATTTTTGTACTCCCTTCCAAAATAAGTTTATAGTTTCCCCACATACAATTTAATTAAGCCTTCGATTTGACCTTTGTATTGAGCAATAAAAGTTAACTGGGAAAGATGTGGGTAGAAGGAGAGCACAAACAAAGCATGCCCCACGTCAGGCAGTGATGAGAACTGTTTCTGTAACCAAAACTAATGAGATCATCAGGACAAAAGCAAGAGCCAAAGCATTTTCAATTATTACTAATATTTTTCTTCCTCGAGCCAGTTTATATTTTTCTTAATTACAGCTTTGAGCTGTGGCGTGATATTTAGCAGATGCCTTCAGCACTTGGCGTGCTGATCACTTGCACACTCCAGACTGGCAGGGGCACCTAATCTTTGAAGTCTGGAGCTCACATTCATCTTTAACCATAAAGGTCAGCCCTGCATTCCTGCATCCCCCCAAACTGCCATTAAGTTTAATAGGAGCTTGGAGCATGCGAGGCATGCGGGATCAGGATCGCTCTCAGTCTTCCTGATAGTACCAATGAGGCATGTACACAATTTCCAAACTTAGCCAATTAATTGCACCATACAGTGAAGGCAGAAGGCTGTCACAGGGTTTTTGAGTTGTTTCTTTTATTACAAGAAAGTTACAACAAATGTTCCACAGATTTAGTGGGAACATCATGTTTTACAGATAGTTCCATGCTGTGTTTCAGGATATCATGTCAGCTGTGCTACACTACATACGAGGTATCTGGCAAACTAAACAAGCATAAACATGCAACCACAAACATGTGCCTAGGACTAGACTAAAAACAGATGTTTCCAGGAAATGTAAAATATGTTTGGCATGTTTTAAGCTTATATTTTCAGCTTGTCTGCATTTGAGTAAGTCCCATATTAATATAAACAAAATGACAAAACCTTTTCTTGCAAATGACTGATTGATTAATGGAAGTACTGCTGAATCACACGAGGTTTGTTAGGTTGGATTATTTCTTCCCAAGGAAAAGATGGATTGTTCCTGCTTGACATTTACCACGGCAGGAGCAGTTCTACGTGCAGGTTTACTTTTAAACCCAGAACTAATATAGTTGTATTGTGGCTCCTGAAAATCCTGCAGGGTTTGCTATGGCCACTGTATATCAGAAGCCAAACACATACAGTGACAGCTTTCCTTAGAGCAGGACAGCTGAGATAATGTCCTCCTCTCTCTGTACACATGTACATTACACTCAGATGTGTATGGACTAAAAAGTTGCTTGGGAAAAGGGGAAGGAGCTGCCATTTCATGTGAGTGTGGCTTCCAGGCACCTGACATCTCAAACTGTCTCATGGCTGCTCCTGCCTTTTCTTTATTGCATTTGAATTAGTTCCTGAAAGTTCCAGCCAATGTTATTTCTTTCAGAGGGTGGGTATGGCTCTCAGATGGAAGAATTTGCATCCAGAATGTGCAAAATGTGCAGGAAGTAAAGTAGTTCTCTCACTGGTCCACAGGGAATGGCAATCTGCCAAAGATCACATAGAGCTTAATATAGAACTAAAACCTGGAAATAGATAATCCTGGTCCCAATTTATGATTATCCCCTTACTCATTCTTTTTAAAAAGAGAAAGTTCTTAAAGAGAGAAATGGAAAGATCTCAGAATCAAACTGGGACACATCAGCTTACCCCCATAATCTTGTCCCACAGGTCTTCTGGAAAGGCTGAGCTGAAAAAATGTCACTCAGGAATTCAGTGGAGAGAGTGGTCTATGCACTTAAAACTCCTGGAGTTCTTCCTTTTTCTGATTAAAGATTTTTTTTTTCCCCTCCTAATACCAGGTTTCCATTAAAAGGTATGTGGGGAAGAGGCTTCTCTGGACCCACGTTCTCAGGCTGAAATAGAAAACGGTAGAACAGTACATACAGAGCTGTTCATTGCTCCCTTCTTCTGGCTCCACAAAGCATACATTACACCCACCTTTTACTGGCTGGTATTACACAGACCAAAATAACAGACTCCAGAATTTGGGGAATTGCATCACGAGTTATCATACTTTAGGAGTTCTCACATTCCCATTTCCACAGCATTCCTGTTTCCATTTGTCTGCTGCAGCTGTAACTGGAAATAATTACTGCTGGTCTTAATGTCAAGATAATGGATTATTTGGAAATTGTTGGTACATTTTATGGTGACAACATTGTTTTGCAATTTCAGAGCTTCTTCCTTTGAATATGTAAAAGTAATTTCAGCTTTTGCTACCCGAGGTGATAAAAAGCTAATAATAACACTGCAGCATCTACTGTAATTTAAGAGCCTGTTCCACCAAGTTGCACCTAGCTTTAATTTCTTACGAAGCTGTCAGCCAAACCCAAGCCTGTGATCGAAGGGAAATTTATCAAGCAACTGAGCTCCAGCGTGGAGAGTAACTGCAGGTGCTGACCAGTTCACTACAGACCTGTCTTATGAGTGTCATTACACCCATGATGAGGCATTCAAGACCGAGGCATTAATTTGCTATTGTAGATGCTGACAGTCTGTCTTTTCAAAGCACAGTGTTTGCATGAAAGTCTAGAAAGGCATGGACAAGAAAATAAGAGTATATAAATGGTCTGACTTGATGTAATTAACATGGGGAAAGCAGAAATAAACAATCTCTGCTTCTTTTGTCTGCCCAAATAGCTGGGTTGAAAGTTCTCTCTAGCAGCTCCAGGTTAAAACTGATGGAAACGTGTCCAGAATCCGCACGGTGGATTGATGAGCATGGATTCTCTGCTGTCAGTGCCCGCTCCATTAGAAACCAGGCTGCTGTAATTAACATCTACAGGACTGGTCTGGCAAATCTCTCTGGTTTGTTTTTAGTCTGCCTCCCCTCTCGGGGGCTGTTCCCCTGTCTGCTGGGAGGATCTGCAGCCTCAGAGGCACGCAGGCACGAGCGCAGTGCCTGACGAGCAGAGGTCGTCATTTGCCATCACAGAGAGAGGGCTGAGCTCAAATCAGATCAAGAGAAGGACAAAAATGGAAGGAGGTTTCTGTTAAGTAGCTGAACTTGTTCATCCCTTGGCAGGACAGTAGGAAAAATGAACAGATTAAAGCAGACCCCGCTGATACCGCTCACTAGAGAGCAATAGCATGCAGGAACACCAGTAAATAGTTATATCTTTGGTAATCCCTAGCAGTAGCAAACTGAAAATCATTTGGCCTGGGAAGGGGGAGCAGACAGCTTGGCTGTGAATATGACTTGAACTTCTGTCTGATGACCTGGTAATAACCTAAAAAAATTATAATGGCATTGTTTTGCCCCAGAATCTTTACTGCCTCTGATTCAGGTGTACTCACTGAATGCATTTGAGAAGTATAATCAGCCCTCACTATAACAGAGGTTTCCTGTTCCTAAATTAGATGTCAGTGGCAGTTTTGGCTCTCCTGTCATGCTAAGCTGGTCTCTCTGAGGAATAGTATTGATCCATAGAGGTATTTGTGAGTGGCTCGGTGCCGTCGGAGCAGCACGTGCATTCCTGGGCAGCAATCTGTGGTTACAGCTCAGAGGTGAAGATAATCCTGAACACTCTCAACAGCAAGGTCAAGTCATTTTCATTCTGTGTTTTGTTTATAGTGTCGAGATGTGAGTTCAGCAGCAGTTAACAGAGATGAGAGTTCAGCTGAGGAAGTGGACTCAATCCCCTGGACTAACTGAGCTGTAATCACGGGGCCTGGAGGAACTCTGAGCCATCCTCAGTGACCCCAGCAGCCCCTGTCCTCGGCAGGAGTCCCGAAAGGCTGCTCAGAAAGGCTGCTTTGGCAGTCAGCTGCCTTCACTAAGCACCCTTTTTGGCAGGATTTGAATATCCTCACTGAGAGCTGGATGAGGGAGCAGCACAGCCGCCTCTGCAGTGGCTGCATCACCACCACGGTGCAGTGACAATAAAGAGCTCAGGACAATGTTCATGTGCCAGGGTCCAAAGGCCATCCCCTTGGCAGGCTGGGGGAGCTGGAGGCTTCAGAGAGTTCAACCACTCCATTTCTGGAGCACAGAGAGGGACTGATGGTGGAAGGAAGTTCTAGCAATGGAGAAGGCTTCTAGTGGGCAACCATAAGGCCTTTAAAATTCAGAAAGTAAACAGGAGAACAAAGCAAAGCTGTGGGGTTTGGTTTTATGCAGTCATACTCCGGGGGCTGAATTCATGGGTGCTGAACATCTGGGGTTTGCTCTGTTGAGACTGAAGTTTCATTTCTGTGCTAGTCTTCACACTAACACTTTTTTCTTTCCTAGCATGATCAGTACTTTTTTGCCTTTTGAATGTCAGTAGTAGACTGAACATAACCATCTCTGACTCAGACGAAAAGATTTAAGAGGAAAAACTCATTTAACTCAGAGTCTCAGCCAAAATCATGGAGTGAGTAAGCAACAGGAACTCTGAGGAAACTGGAATAAAATGGGAAATCTTTATACTGCTGAAATTTGTGCCTTAAAAACCAAATAGAGGATTGAAAAATATTTTGAACTGAATTGAAAGTTAAGCTATTTTTATTTATTTTTAAGAAAGCAGAGAACAGAGCATTATAAATAAAATGCCAATTTTGCACAATTAGATCCCAAATTAGAATTGGCCATGAATAGCATCGGAAGATCCTCTGCTGTGAAGACAGAGAGAGAATTCAGAATGGAGTCCTTCCCCTGGAAAGGATAAAGGCAGAATTTTCTAATGTATAATTTAACGCTTGTTATGTAGTGCATTAAGCAATGACTGAGAGGAAAGCTTTTAAAAACCAACAGTATCTCTGATAGCATTAAATCTTACCCTAGATTTTTGTTAAAGTCAATAGCAAGAAAATAAACGAATTAATACATTTCAGTCTGCCCGATTTATAGACGCCAATCAAGTTACAATGCTGGACATGGCCAGCTGAAAGAGGGGAATAGATTTACCTGAGTGAGGTCTTAATTTAATCAGCTGGCCCCAGAGAGCTGAAGTCAGCAGGCTGGGATGATATAAGAGGCAGCAGAGAAATAGTGCCTTTACTGCAGTTGCAAAGAGAGTGACAGTGATGGAAAGGACTCGAGGCAGTGTCAGAACACACCTATTTCCATGATTTATTCTTAATTTACTTTAATGACAGTCTGAAGGTTGTCCATTTTTCTTTAAATGTCCTCAGAATACTGATATTTTCTAAACATTTCGAGCATGCTTTTTCTCCCCCTCCTTTCTGTGAGCTCCACTGCAAGTTGCAATCACAGAGGAGCTGTGCCTGCACTTTGCCATAAGGAATTTCAAGCAAAATGTCAGAATACCCTTTTCCCAAAGTATGCCTTGCCAGCTGCTGTCCCTTCGCTGCAGTCCCTCTTGAGTCAGGTGTAGGAAGCACACATTCCTCTGGGATTAACGTTGATATTATGGTAAAATGGAGGAATTCATTGCACTTCTTTTACAGTTTATTCTGGCAAAAGAACAATGTGTGCTTTCCCAATACAATAGCTCATTTTTAGTATCAAGTGACTTTATTGATGGTTGTTCAGAACTACTGACATGCAGACAATGATCTCAGATTGCATTTACATTTCTGGAATACTTTCCATCTTTCCAGTTTCTGCCAGGAACTTGCTTCTGTGATTCAGAGTTTTCATTTTAAGATTGGACTGCTGTTTCATCTGCATTACAAATCCATGCCTTTTGCTTTCTTTTGTATGTGCACTGCATTCATTAGTAACACAAATCCTTTAAACTTGGACCTGAACATTTATTGTTAATTATAAATTCTTCCAGGTAGGCATTTGTTCTTTCTGAGCACTCAGGTATGCTTTTACAGATTGACTATGAAATCATCATCCCTTCAGCAGATGAAACAGTCTTTTTGTTTGTTTGTTTGTTTTTCCTCCACAATGCCAGTGAGAGGGTTTAAGGGCAATATGGTCTCAGTAATATTTGCAAATAGCTTGGAAATGTCTTCATAACCAAAGATTTATTATTTTCTCCCCATAAAAAAACAAATCCATGTTTTTGCAATAAAGGGCCACTTCCACTTTCTTCTGAATCCAATTCTTTATATAAAAATACATGGCATTGCCTCAAAATGCATCTGGAGGGAGAAGCCTTCCAGTGCTTAAAGGAGACTTACAGAAAGGGGGGAGAGTGATCCTTTACACAGGCAGAAAAGGACGAGGGGTAGTGATTTGAAATGAAAAGAGGAGAGATTTTGGTTAGATACTCGGAAGAAGGTCAGTACTCAGGGGGTGCTGAGGTCCTGTCACAGGGTGCCCAAAGAAGCTGTGGATGCCCCATCCCTGGAAGTGTCCCAGGCCAGGTTGGAAAGGCTTGGGGCAGCCTGGGATAGTGGGAGGTGTCCCTGCCCATAGCAGGGGCTGGAACAAGGTGATCTTTAAGGTCTCATCCAACCCAAACCATTCTGGGATTGTCTTAAGTCAATGTCCAATCTCCTGCAGCACCCCACCAGCCTGGAGGGTGTTTCACTGCGACGTGCTACAAATCCACTCAATCCTAACCATGTTTTAAAGCATGAGCTAGTTCCCAGTCCAGGTGAAACTGAAGGTGCTTTCTGTGAGAGAGGTTCTGAGCCCAGCCACTGCAATGCAGAATACCTGTTATTCTGCTCAGGCTGTGTCTGTGAGTAACCACCAGGCAGGCAGAGGAGACTGACTTTTGGTCAACAAGCAGAACAGTGGGTGCTGAGGACAGAGCAGCCCCACTGAGCCCAACCAAAACATGAGTGCAAGTGCCCCATCAGTCTTCATCCATGTTTCAGTTATTCAGAGTACACCAGGTTCCAGCAATATTTAAGTATGTTCAAGCACTATTTAAAAGATGTGTGATTAATCTCATGTTCACTTTCATGTTTCCAGATATACTCAAGGACAAGAAAACCCATCCAGAAAACAGAAATGAACCAAAACCAACCATGAAAAAGATTGACACCACAACCACCACAAGCACTGTCAAGTCATCCTCCAAGCACAGTGTAGCTGGCAGTGGGAGCAGCCCAGCCCTGAGTCCCTCCCTTGCTGTTCTGGCAGCACTAGCAGTTGTGTGGCACTGTCCCCTGTAGCTGCACTGCCCTGCAGCTGCTGTGCTCCTGTTCACTGTCACTGATACCTGCAGCCTTACCCGACTGGAAACAAACAGAAATGGCTCTCTACTTGATGTGATTTGTTAGGATAAATAAGAAGTGAAATGCTGGAGTTGGCAGATACCACGTGTCATCACTTTCAATGTCTGAAGATAGCTTTTGGCAAAGCCCACCCAAGGAACAGCGAGGATGATCACAGGGGTCTGCATAGCTTAAGTTATGGGGTAGAAATAACTGAAAACCCAGAAATTGTGTATGTGTGTTACTGTTTTTATCAATTTCATTTGCTAGAATCTGACTGGCTGTTGATTATTTGTTTCATTTTTCTGGTAAGTTATATGAATGGTCAGTCTTCAAATCTGAGGCTACCCATACTTTGTTTTTTTAAGTGAACAGCTAACAAGCTGTGCTACAGTTCACAGAATGGTGGGATGTTAAGGGGTTGGGATGGACCTTAAAGATTATCGAGTCCCAGCCCGCTGCCATGGCAGGGACACCTCCCACCAGCCCAGGTACCAGGTTGCTCCCCTGTAGTGTGAAGTGCTCTCTACCGGCTTGATGAAATTCCTGAGTGGTCAAGAAGATCAAAGCATGTTTGAAACTTCTTTTCACTCTTATTGTTTAGGTTGTAGGAAGCAACATAAAAACATATGGTGTGTCTAATATATCAGTATAGTTGCCTTAACTGTGGAAAAAAATAGAACCACTTTGTTTACTGAGACATAGATAGTAAGTTTCCCTGCCCCACAAAATGTCATTACCAGATGCTTAAGCATATGCTCAAGGCTTATTGGATGAATGTCCAGCAAAGGGAAACATAAAGAAACATAATAATGTTTTATCCACCTAAATGCAGCTCTGTACAAAAAAAAGAGAAAAAAAAAAAGAAAAAAAAAGACAATTCAGTTCAAACTTACTTTGCCTATTAGTAGAAATCAACTTAAGTTTTCCATAAAGGTCCCAGAGATATAAATTATTGGAAACTCCCATTAGACACTAACTAGATTTTGTGTATTATGGATCTCTGAAATCAACTGTTTCATAAACTGTATTATTTAATTACATTTAATGTTTAAAATTTTGTATCACTTTAGGTGTAAATGTAAAACATTCTGAAATCTAGAACATTCTCTGTTACGCTTCATCTTGATTGCTACCCTAGAAAATGTCAAATGTGCATTATATTACAAGGCTATTTTTTTTAAGTCAATGTTACATTGATGCATTTTAACTTTTTGGATGAAAAAGTACTATAATAACTTCTAATGGGTTAAGAGTTAATGTGTGTTTTCCAACAACTGTTTACAGTGCCATTGAATATGTGTATACAAACACAACTGTATGAATACAGTGATTAATATGATAAATATATGAAACACTAGAATTGTTATATTTACTACATTTCATAACTATTACAACCATTTAATGGCCATTTTCATGTTGTAGACTATTCTTATGTACAGTTTTGTAAGATTTAATGTAAAACACTTGCCTTTGGTTTTTGTAAAACATCTCTTTGATACTTGGCGTTACCCAGTCACTGAGATTACTCAAAAGAAGAGCCCTGTGTCTCACTAAGCAGCTTCAGGCATTTTATTTCAACTTTGGTTATAGAAGCCTGACTCAAAGAAGGTGCCATGGGCCAGGATTACTGCTGGGTACCACCTCACAGGAGGTGACAATAGTACAGAACAAGCAGACAATAAGAGAACAAAGGCTCACTGCACTTGCACGTTTCCAGGCAGTATCAGTGAACATGTCTAATTATGTTTGCAAAGGTGGGGCTTGAGTTTCATTCCCAGTTTTGGTTCCTAGATCATATTTACGACATAAAGGTATGATCAGAACTGTGGATGTACCCAGCTGCAAAGGCAGTCTCTAAAGTGGCAGCAGCTAAATTTTCTAAAAGATAATTCAATTGTAATATTGAAACAAGGAAATAAAGTGGAGAAGATACATTAACATCAAGTATTTTATATTTTAACTCTGATTTTTCACAATGGTAAGGATATTAATGTCCCTAAGGAGTACTTCCCAGTCTGATTAGTGAAAATCAGTTTTCCCACAAGTATTTAAATGGCTGTCCTGTGTTTTCCAGGGTTTGTGAGCTGCATCAGTCTATGGAACCATAATTAAAAATGCTGATTCTTGTATCCATTTTCGGTTCCCTTTGGAAAAGTGCTGTTATACCTGCCGAGGCGTGCAGGTCCCATCTTTTGTGCAGTGGAAGGACTCTCTGATGCCTGGCACTCTTAGAGAATCCTGCACTGTGATGGCTGAGTCAGACAGGAGCTCTCTGTGCACAAACAGAAATGTACCCCAGGTGCTCACACTCACCGCCTGCCCCACCAAGCACTCTGGTTCACTGGAGCAATCCCTGTCTGAGGCTTGTCAGCCTGACTGCTGATTTAGTGTTCTCACACTTACAGTGCTCAGTCATCATTCAGGCACTGAAAGTGTCCGTCAGGATTCCTATGGATGAGGTTTCAGGGCTGGCCTCCAGTCCTGCCAGATGTCAGCAGTGCAGTTTGGAGTTTTCAGATTTTTCCCACCTGCAGAGAGGGAACCTGATCAGCCAGAGCCAGGTGTGTTCTGAGGTCTGTTCTGGAAAAGATTTTAGCGGCGATCTCACCGGTCCAATGTTCAGCTGCAGCAGAGGGAGCTGCAGAAACCCCACAGGAGTATGCAGTAATTCATCCAGGGAGCTATTTGTTGTTGCTGAATGGCATCATTTTTCTAAACAGAAACCTCTGAAAAATCAAGGGTTGTGATTTGGGAATTGGTTGGCGAATATTTGTATTCATCTCTTGAGCTAAACAAGAAAAACCTTTCAAAGTTTCTGTAACAAAACGCAACAAGTTCAAATTGTGGGGTGAGGTAGAATCAACTCATTTCATTGGACTCAAACAATGTTTTGATAGACACAACTTGCTACAGAATGAGGGAAGAGGGCTCTACATCAATTAATACATTTCATGGAAAAACACTTCTACACTGTAAGAAGAGAACCAGCATGAAATATGTTCACAATGAACATAAAAAATGGTGCCATTTTAAAGGGCAATGAAGTTTATTTTTACTGGTGGTTTATGATATTTTTTCCCCTCAGGATCAGTTACATTTACATTTTTGCAAACAAATGTTTTCCATCAAAGAAACCATCTATACCAGCAAAGATAAAACCAACTGGCTGTGTCAGATAAAGGAGGCATTCATTTTCAGATAAGATACCTGCTTTACAAAGTATTAGTTTGTTACCCAGGACACTGTAATTATGATGTAATTACAAAGGTCTAAATTCAAAATACTTCTGAACTTGTCTGTGTAATCTCAGTGTAAAATAAGGTACCAGTCTAAGCATTGCTGTAGCCGTGCCTAACAGTTATGAATTGTATTTAGCCACTGCTTTCTGATTGTTTATTGTTTTGCTATGACTTTCTTTGAATGTTTTGTTGTGCCCACATTTGTTAATGCCAGCATTGGAAAGTAACTGCTGTCATACATTTGTGAGTAAAATCAATGTACAATTTTCTGTTGGGAGTGATGCAGGCTTTTTACCAGATCAGACAAAGCTGCCACGGGCACAGTGTCAGTTCTTAGTATTTCACAGCTCTTCAGGCTCTGTGTTCCTGTGAGAGGCTCAGGTCTGCGTGTCCCCAGTCCCCTTCCTGGCTGTGGAAGCACCAGGGGAGGATGAGCAGGGGTGGGCAGAGGCGTGGGTGGCTGCAGGGTGCCAGGGCATGGCAGCCTCCAGCTGGCTGCTCTGAGCCCTGAGCCCAGCGTTCTCAGCTATTTTCAAGCAGCTTTTACACCTCTCCAAATCATCTCTTGGAGACTGGCCAGGCAAAGAGCAGCAGAGAATCAAGAGACTGCACTTTCAGACAACTTCACAGCCACCTGCTAGGAATTGGACTTTTTTTTGCAGTTTAGATGCTTTACACAGTCCGGCCTCTCGCGCTTTTTTCTGGCTTGCACATTGCCAGTGCTGTGCCCTCTCTTCTAGTGCAACTTCGTTATTGCATAAGGAACTGTGATTCTGATCTCTCAGTAATGAACCTTTTGAGGTAAAAATGTCTGTCAGAGCTCGATAAGGGCACACAAATAATACTGTCCAGCTGCGTTGACTTCAGAGGCTCTGTGCGTGGGTATCTGGCTGTGAGATTCACATCTCTCTGATCTCTTAAATCAGATCTGTGTTTAAAATAGCCCTACTCCCTTTTGATACCAAGACTGCAACATGCAGAGAAAATTTAAATTTGACTCTCTCATCCTGTATGAGTCTTCTTCATGTTGTCCTAATGGATGTTGTATACAGACTTGATTTTAATATTAGTCAAGCCTTTTTGCCCATATTTACTGATATATTCAGTATTGCACATTATTAGGTTTAAGCTAGGTCTATTCAAGTGAAAGGACCTGAAACACACATTGAAGTGAGATACTGAGTAGGACAAAAAATCCAGAAAGTTCCTACATTCCTGAATGGAACTCTTCACATTAAACAAAGTTTACAGTCAAAATTTCCTAGCTAGCATGGTGTCAGAGGGATTCCAACTTTTTACTGAAAATTGATAAGCAGTCTATTCATTTTAAAGGGAAATCAGTTGATATACACGCTTTCCTCATGTCTTCTCACGTGGTCAAGTTTAGCTCTGTAGGACACATTCCCTATCTTGCACATTGTAAGGGCTTAATGTTACAACTGGCCATAAGTACAAAGCATTTATTTTCATTTATTGCATTTTGCTGCTCTCTGTGCTTCTTGTAATGACATATGGCATATGTCACTGAAAAGTGAAACATCTTCCAGTCAATGTCATTACTGCTCTGACATGTGTTAGTCAAAAAGAACACAAGTTTGTCTTCCTCCCATTGCCTCAAAAGTCTACAATTATTCTCAGTACTGAGCTCTTCTGTGTTCCATCGTCACTCTCTAAATAACTACATTTAAATTATATTAAATATTAAGCCACCAAAAAAATAAATACTGGGTGAGAGATTGTAATAAAGAGAGAGTAAATTCAGAAAAAGACCCTGCATTTAACATGGAGAATACTCCTAGGAAAGAAATCACCCATGGAAAAATGGAACAGTTTTTCAAATCCCTCTCCCCTCTCCAGGTACATCACCATTGCACCTTCACACAGCACAGCAGGAAGCCTGCATGCAGGAAGCTGCTCCTGAATTCAGCAAAGTGAATTAAAACTATTGCTGCACAGTGATATTTCCAATATCTTGCTTGCAGTGGATGTCCTTTTGCCAGTTGCAAGGAATGCGTTCCAACTGCACGTGCAGCTGCTTCAGTCCTTACTCAGGAAGCAGCTGCAGCTGCTGGAGCTTTGAGAAGAGGCTGCTGGACAGACCACGATGAAATTTTTTTGTGTCACTCCATGTCACTGTCCTTAAAATAGACTGGTTTAGGCATTCTGGTCATTACCAACACTACAAGGATTTCCCCCCGTGGAAATCCTGTAATACCCTTCCAGGAGAAGAGCACATCAAAGAGAGGCCACTGGTGCTCTCACAATGTGCTTGAAGTGCTTCATTAAATACCCACTAACAACCACGTTCGTCTCATTTTTTCCATGTAGAAAGTGCAAAATTATGCTGTTTGCACTTAATCATTTCAATTAATCTTTAGTAAATTACTCAGTACTTCGTAATTATAATATTTGCAGTTAATTTAGTGCCATCTTAAAAATAATTAGTTGTATAATATAAGCAATTAATATTTATTCAGTTTTTTTTCTCTTGCAGGGGGATATATAAATTGTCCTCAGTGGCCTTTCTGTACACCTAATTAGCACCTGTTTGAATTATTCTAGAGGCTATGGACAATTCATTTGAAAAACAAATGCATTGCTAGTTTTGTGAACTCCTTGCAAATACACAGTTGTAAAAATTACTTTTCAGGGGAATGCAAAAGCACGTTTTCATACATCTTCTGGGTTTATGAGCCGGGCTAGGCTTTTAGGCTATTGCACCTAAAATAGTTACTGACATTTTAAATGCAGTTAAGATGGAGGAAGTCTGATACCACTTTCCCATAATTAACTACAGCATCCCAAATTTGTAGCCTGTTTTATTCAGTAATGAAAAAGGAAAGCAGTAAGACTTCAAGACCATAGATACTCGTGTAATTTTCACATTTCTGTATATGCACATACAGTTCAGAAGTTGAGAATGCTGTGTTAAACTTGTGGAAATTAAACCAGATTGCTTCAATCTTGCAAGGAAGCGTCTAGGTAAATAGTAATTTTCTATTTAAATGCACAAAATACTGAGAAAAATAATTTGATCTTTCTAAAAAGAAGACCTGAAAAAAATGTTTACAGTCTCCATGCATACAAAATTGAGAAACCAAAAATAAAGATACTTTTCTGGAGGTGTGAAATGTGGGAAGATACTTTAGGCTCCCATAGATCAATGCAGTTTCCTTGATTTCAGTTCAACAATGCAAATTTACCCTGAAATACGTATCTAGCCCAAGGATGGGAATTCCTGCCCATCTTTTTGCAGGTGCCGAAAATCAAGAGTAACTGCAGGGATTACAAAATTTGCTTAATTTTTGCATTGCCCCAGCCACTGATCGGAGAGTGTCTCATGCCTGTGACACAAATCTGAAAGACATGGGATGCCCTGAGTCTTCTGGCATTTTCCCTTTCTAGGGCACAGCAGGGGCCTTTTCCAGCAGCAGTTGGTTCTACGCCTTTGTAGCTGGGCTACAAGGAGATATTTATTCTGTGAGTATCTCCTGGGGTAGAAATTCTTTCTCAGAGAAGGTTCACTGATACAGATCGAGCTTTGAGGCAGATCAAGTCTGATTTTCCTGTTTCATGTTAAAACAGGATCCAGGTCTTGAACTGGTCTTAAAAATTAAGCGAGACTCGTTGGAGAAGACTGGTGGTAGCTTTGATGTCTTCAGGGAAGCTCACACAGCAGAGGGCAGGCAGCTGTGCACTGCCTCAGCTGAAGCTTGTGTGTCTTTGCATTCAGTTTCAGGTAAAATTATCCAGGAGTTTCCAGATGAGCAAAATCACAAATTCCTGAGTTACTGCAGTTCTATAGTGAAGAAATTAAATTTCTTCTGAACAGAAACAAACATTATTCTACATTATGCTAAACATCCAGCTTGGAAGGAAACCAAAGCAGGATGTTAGGCCTCACAAAGATCCCCCTGAGTGGGGTTGGGTTTGGTGCAAGTGTCAGAGTTTACCTGGTTGTCATGGAAGAGCACATCTACCCTTTAGTTCTGTTTTGGGCTGTAAAAAAGCTCAGGATTATGGCTCACAGGTGACAAGCCATGTGTAGGCAAAAGCTGTAGACAAGTCCACAAAGCAGTCAGGCAGTCAGTGGGGGCTCTTTGAAAAATGAGAAGATGCATTCAACTGACTTATTTGAGCTTTTGCATTAGGGGTGAGCAACAGGGTTGAAACCTCCTCCCAAAACACTGCAACTGCAGTTGGGAGCAGGCTTTTGGAGCAGCAATACTACAGAAAATGTTTTTTGTATCCCACTTATTTTATGGAGCCCTATTGGAATAAAAATGGAAGCCAGTACACCAAACCTTGCAATTTGTAGCATAATACAGCTACTTCCTGTTCTTTGGTATCAGAACTAACACAGCATGAATGTTTACACTACACTGGGATAGAAACTCTAGTGAAATATGTGCTTTGCCATTTAGCTTTTTAAATAACTAGTTTACGGCCTCCTAGTCTGTTTTAGTATATTTTACTTTACAGGAATTAATAGGCTGCTCCATTTTTATCTTACATTAGTTGTATCTTGGGTATTTTAAGTTCCAAAATAGATTGGTTTTGCCCTAAGCTGTATTCGAGCTCTAATATGTATTTATATTTCCCAAGCACGTGTTTTATTTGCAGTATTTCTGCTTATATTTTTATTGCATAAATTTGTCAGTTTTCTTCAGTTTGTTTTCAGCATTGAATACAATGCAAGCAATTTAAAGAAACAGTCTGAGAACAATGTCTTAAAAGAAGAACAAGGCTACTTTGAAAAGTTAAACAGCGTGCTTTGTAAAAGGGAACTGCGATTGGGAATAAAAATAAATAATCCACAGCAGGAAATTTTCTTTGTTAAAATTTCTGTTCGTTCCCTCTGAGTGTTTTTCATCAGTGATGTAAGTTACAAAGCTTATAAAATCTTAAATGTATTTTAATCAGATGATGCTTTGCTTAAAGGATGCAGACCTTGAGAACTGCTGAGAAACTCTATTTTGGCCATAGTCTGGCAAGGAAAGGTCTGATTCTTCAGCACATAACTCCATTATTGTTCTTCTTCCTTTCTTGAAATAAGCACAGTCAGGTGTTAAGGTGCCTGCCTGCTCTCCTGGGAGCTCTCAGTACCCCTGAAGAGATGCAATACGTGCAGTGGTCTCCTGGGTAAAGACCACACACCTCCCACAGCAGGTAGGACTTTTCCAAAAAAATTTCCATTCCTACATAAACAGTCAGAACTGAGTTCTCTACTGACAGAGTTCTTGGAATCACTGTGTGCCCTATTAAAAGCCTTTTCCCTGGTTTTGATTAGGAGCAGTCTGCTCTGTCTCCCTATACCCAGGGTACAAGAAAAAGGAACTCCCTTCTGTCAGCTTTGTGTTCTCATCACTTGTCAGTTACAAACTCTGCAGTTTTCCTTCATTTGAGGGGGGTAAAACAAATCTTTATTTTTTTTTTTTTCAGATGTCTCTACCTAAAGTGGCACAGCAGAGACCTTTGCTCTTACAAGCATTTCTTAAAGCTGATTTCCATGACCACCTCTTCACTGCTCCATCAAAACAGATGGGATTTTTTCCTGTTTAGAAGCTGATGGGAAAGGTTTTCTCTCTTTTACTTCCTGTTCTGGTACTATTGGTTGAAGTCTGTAGACAGACCACTGAAGCACAACAGTATCATGAACAAAATGTATCTTGATTGTGTTTACGTGACTGTGTGCCTCTTGTCTACCTACCCAATTTTTTCTTAGTCAGTTTATTTTTTGATTGCATAATGATTTGCATGTTGCCTCCTAAAGCATCCACGACTCCAGCTGTCCCTGATTCTTTCAAAAGGGTTCCTATTTGAGGTCCAGGAATTGCATACAGCTCATCCCACCATGTATAGAGAGTGCTTTTTGCTAATATATTTGGTTCTGACCCAGCTCCAAAGATAATAGCCAACAGCTCTTCTCTGCCGATGCTAAAGGGATGCTTGTTCTCTGAAGTGCTGCCTCATAAAAGCCTTTTAAGGATTTCACATTCATCCTCTAATTAAGCAGGTGTCTAAATCTGCAAAGCTGCTTCATTCTCAAATCCAACCTGCCTCCACTTCAAAGGATGTTGTTTCTTTTCCCAAAAGATGCTTTAAAAGTGCTTCTTTGACACTTCAAATTTGTAGGGCTATTTAAAGGCCTTGCTTCTCACCTGATTCCATATGTATTTTCCAAAAATACTCAGAATACATCAGATCTGATGAGGTGCCTCGAGGACGTTCTTTAATAGTGGTGCTGGAGTTCATATCTTGGACTGAAGATCTTTAATTGCAGTGAGTACCTGGCTCTTCTGCTTAGCCTAATGACACAGGATCCATTTCATGCTTCTCCCATCAGGAATCTAAATCTTTCCTCTTCAGGTTTGGTTTTTTTTTTTTTTGTTCTTCTTGTTGCTTGGTTTTAGTTATGAGCAATATGTCAGTTTGGCTTCGAAACATGGAATTGGTCATACCCAAACTCTGGGGAAAAAAGAGAATGCATTTGGCCTACCTTTTCTCAGGGGTTCCAATATGGAATAGCTCCAAATACAACCACTGACTTACCAGAATGATGTTTTGCCTTATGATACTGAGAGAGGCACTGTGACTTCAGTGTAGGAAGTCTTCCTACACTTCAGTTTTACATCTGAAAATAAACAGTCTTTTTTTGGAAAGAACGCCTGTGAAGTCATGATTAACTCAGGAACCCAACATAAACTACCACCATCCTAAAAGAGCAAACTGAAAATACTTCTGCTTGTGTAAGAAAAAGACAGGTTTTATTTGCATTTATTATGTCCTCAAGGAGACTCAGAGTTAACTTTAGAAGAAATAAGGAATTCCAAAGGAAGAGAAACCCATGTCCTACACCTACAGGATTATGTCCTACAACCACAGACTACTACTTTCCCATCTTGCATGTTTTCAAGAAAACAACATATGGATGAAAGGAATTTGCCAGAGCAAGCAGAAGGAGATTACACCAGATGTGAGCCCTGTTCACTCACAGTGGTTACTCTGTGTTTTCTTGTGGAGTTTTGGCTCTGCAGCACAGATCCAAGTTAACTCCCAGAACCTGAAAACCCCAGAGAAGACTCAATCCTTATGGGGTTGCCTCCCCTGGTCCCACAGGCATTGTACTCTGCTCCCAAGGGGGTGAGGACACAGGGTGTCTCTCACAGCAGGATCCCATGTTTGGCTCCAGGGTTCTCGGTGGCTCCCACATCATGCTGCCATTCCCTTTTTTAGGGTACAGGCAGACAATGTTATGGATGCTCCACAGGTAGCCTTCAGGGCATGAAGGAAAGGAGAAGAGTTTCTGCTGATCTTCCTCCATCCAGGAGCAGGAAGGAATGAATTATGCCTGAGACATCCCTTCAGTTTCAGAGCTATCCTTTAAAAACTAAAGGCTTCTTTTCCATATGACTAATTATTTGTATTCAGGCAAGTACTGGGACAGCAGGGGGCTGCTCCCTTATCCTACAGCACAAACTGTTACAGTGCCTGCCCTCTGTTTTCTCAGCAAGAAGTGGGTAGACTTTTCTAACTGCAAAATCAGTATTTTCCATTACAGAGTAACTTGGTCTGCACAACTAGAAAGTATCTTGGTCCTACTGGGTCTAAAATGTGAATAACCTCAGATCTTTCAGGAATTAGAAACTTCTAAGAGTGGCAGTGGCATTGCTTTTCCCTGGAAAGCATCCATGGTATGCACACAGCTGCTATGCACTGCTGTGTTCCTCTGGTGAGGTCACAGTTTAGCACTTGTCTTTCTCAGTTCTACCTTAAATTTGATGTACAGTTCTTGAGACTCATTTGGTGCATCAATTTCCTCAGGGAATTTCTTTAATTTAAGGAAAGGTGCAGAGACTCCAATTAACCTCAGATGAAGAGCCCCATAGTTCATTGTCTGTCTGGGAAAATGAACCTCAGGGAACAGCACTCTTACACTGCATGTCAGAACCACAATGAGGACTCATGTTTTTGGCTCCTACTCTGGCATGTAACCTATTAGAGCAGTGTGAACAAACACGTTCATTAACCTCCACAGCCTTAAGTTTTTTTCTGTGCAAAGAAGAAATTATATTTGCCATGGGTGAAATCTGAAAAAAAAAGAAAAAAAATCAACACAAATTAATATCAGCATGTACTAAGTCACTACACAGTGGTTACTTCCCTGACTTTTTCTTAGAGGACAGGAATTCTTTGGGTTAAATGCACTGGTAAATGCACTGACTTTCTGATGTTATTCACAAGCAGATGCTCCTATCCACAGACAGGCAAGGAACTAAGAGTAGCAGCATTTTTTTTTTCTGAACAGTCAAAAGCACAAGGCTGATACTTGCCCAGAGCAAAATGTGCTAATAGGAATACAATTCCTCCTGTTCCCTGCAAACTCCTGATCACTCATCCTTGGGCAGAGCAGAGCTTACAAATGGGTTCCATCCTTACAGAAACACATGGCAGCACATGCAACAGCAGCAAGATTCAAACCTGTACTGGCTGAAAAACCTACCTGTCAATGTCACCTGCTTTGCCCCAGTCAACAGCTGCATTCCAAACTGGGGTCCCCAAAACTGATCCTAGAGTAAAAGGTGGCCCCAGGATGATGCAGAGCACACCTTTAGGGTCATTCTCCCTTTACCTTTTGCCCTTGCTGGCAGCCAGGAGCCATGTCCAGCCCTGCTATTACTCAGTACTCAACTCTGCCTCAAAAATTAGGTTTGTCTGAAGGTGGACAGATCAGCAGGAGTCTTGCACTGTTATCAAACTCTCTTTCCATGTATAGCCAACGAGCTGTGCAGAAACACCTGTATGTACCTGCAGGTTTCTTCAGGTCCTTTTGTGAGAAAAGCTGGTTCATCTAACACACTCCAGAGGGCTGGCTCACACAGCAACTTCAAAAGAAAAAAATGTATTAAATATAAAAATAATAATGGCCCTAAAACAAGTGGAATATTCCTCTCAGTGAACAAGTTATTTAGACACACCTGAGCTTCCCATGTCTTAGGCAGTCCCTCCAGGTTTGTCTCTGGGCACACCTCTTGCTCCTTGGGCAGCAGAGGGCTGTGGGATCTCACAGAAGGTAAGAGAGAGACAGTCCTGCTCACTGCTGTGTGCTTTGTTCTCATGAAAAAGGACACAGAAATCACTTGAGGCCACGCTTTAAACAGCCAAAAGCACAAACCACCGTGGAACATTTCATACTGGCCAGACACAATGGGCACTCTTCTGTGGATACCTAGGCTTGTAGTCCTTAACATATCTGGGACTTATTCTAAGGAAAAATAAAGACAGAATATTTCTGCTAGCGTTTCTGGGGAGCCAGACTTGGGGCACGAGGCTGCAGAAAATGTAAAAGTGGCTGAATTACAGTCTCTGCGTTAGATATAAAAGAGCTTAATTCATCATTTACTGAGATCAAAACAAGGCAGTGATATAATAATTCATTTCAAGGTGCTTCACTTTAATGATGGTATAAGACAGTACTTTGTGTTGTCACATGAGCGAAGGTCAGTGAACTGTCAACCCTCATTACTTGGGCAAATGTTCTTTTGTGAACTCCCAAATGACTTCATGGTACATGGTAATGAGTACACGTCTGTAGTGGTTATCTTCAAAAATCAATAAGCATAACATTTAGAAAGAAGGCAAATCAGTAAATTGAAAATATCATAATTAAAATGTCAAAAAATAAAAAAGGCTTAAAAACCCCACCAAAATTGCACAACTCAAAGAGTCCCAGAGAGAAGACCTGAAGAATTATGCATTCCTGGGTGAACTGGTGGCCCATCTCTGTCTAAAATATCCTGTCTCAGAAAAGAAAGTAGAAAAGACAAAGATACAAGGTAAGTTAAAAAAACTTGCAAACTCATAAAGGAGAATAATGGAATCAGTCATGTGTGGTGTATATTTCATCTGCCTTCAGGATTTCACTTTATGCTCTGTATTTGCTGTTAGATGGATCCAGGGTCCCTAACACCCGTGTTCCACCCAATGCAGGGCACATTTTCCTGAACCACTGCAAAGCCCTAAACTGGTTTTGATATCCCTTTTGCTTTATAAAGATTTCCATTTCCATTTAGCATGTTAAATTGCCTACCATCATGCTCCTCGGTCCAAGCTGTCTTCCAGAACTCTTTTTTTCTCATATGTGTTGTTAGAATATCAACAGATATTCATTAACCTTTTGCATGCTATTTACTAATCATTCTGCCTTTACAATACTCTCTTATTAAAATAATCACTCTACATCTCTCTTTCAGTTCCACTCCAAGAGGAGTTTTCCTTCTGCCTCTTATCAGCATTTAGCACCTGCCTTTGAAGGGAGGTCTAGACATGAGCAAAGTCATTCAGGAGGGAGAGCACCACCAACCTTTGGTAGCAGTCTTCAACCAGACTCCTCAGCAGGGTCTGGATTATGCCCAGCAGGTGTAAGGCAGGTGAAATATTCTCTCCCCTAAGCAACAAAAAAAGAGGTGGTGTTTTCCCCCCTCCCACTTTCAACCTCTCGCTTAAATTCATCACCAGCAAATTCCATGTATTGTTTGCCCCAGACTCATCTTCTCTATCTTGGAGGGGAGTAGGAGGAATAAAATGAGAAAAAGCAGCAGATCACAGTAACAGAAAGAAGCAAACTGCACAAAGTCATCCTTATTCATTTGTTTGTCCTGGACAGGGAAAAAAACCCAGACTTAGTCTGAGCAAACTAAGCAGGAAGTTGTAAAATGTCATTTGTGGAGCAAAAGGGAGGTTATAGTCTAACACTAATACTAATATTACTCTAATACTGCTCTAATACTCTTTTCTAGAGAAAAGTCACAGGGCAAAACATTCTCAGAATTTACTCCTGTTATTGACACCATATATTATTACATATGAAGGAAAATTCACAATCTGTTAGGAAAATTAACAATGCACAGAAAAATATGAAATTCTTGGTGTTACTGAAGGGTAAATATTTTCTCTTAAGATTATATTGGGTTTGCTTCTCTGTTAGACTTCAGCTTTTCTTTCTTACCATCCTTTGCAGTACAAATTATACAGAGGAACAAATTTATTATGCCACTCAAGAGGCAGTTATGAATACACATAACTCATGAGCTGAGGTGAAGGCTTAAGTTCATCTTTAACCCATTCTTTAGTGTATAAAAATATTTGATAACTACTGTGCTTTCACCAAAGAGAGACCATCCAGGGGAAATTGGGATGTGGTGCCTGCTGGACTTTATGGCCTTTGTGCATGATGACTAATTGATCAATGAAAAAAACAGATTACACAGTTCTCCAGTTAAGGAATAAGTGCTTTTTTTCCTGTCTGGGACCTAATGAGAGAAGGATCCCCAAGAGTCACCCACTAAGGAAGAAACAAGCAGTACATATAGTATAATGATGTGAATTCAATACCCACCCAATTTATTTTAAAATACATCTGTGCACATCCTTTGAAGATATCCTCTGGAAGAAATTCCTTTGTAATCTGTCCTGCTCCACTGGGGTTGGCAAACATCTGTGTGTGCAGCAGGGGAGAAGATGGGGAAATTTATTTTATCAGGTTTTCTCTAGCAAGGTTTAACCTTCCTTAGAGTCTTTCAGCTTCTCTTCCTCTCCTAATGGCTTCCCTCAGACATTTCCTTTTAAGCAGCCCCACTAGGTGCAAGAGCCACATTTGACTTAGATACTTAATTCAAGCAATTTATACCAAGGGTTACTCTAATGCCAGGCAGCTGGACCAAACCCACTTCCATATTAAGGCAGATGCATGTGCCCAAACCCCTTTGATCCTGCTTCTCATCTTCCTCCAGATGCACTAATAAACAGCCAGCAGCAAAGTGAAAACTAAATAATATTGGTTTATCTTTTGCTCCTTCAGCAATAAACCCTCTCATTTGCTACCAAAGGCAAAGATAAACTCTGTAAAGAGGTCAGAAACCCCAGCATCTGTTGCGTTGATTTATTCCCACATGGAATAAAATAATTTATTTGAAGTAGCTTATTAGACAGCTGCATCATGTGGCATTTTCCTTCTTCTGAAAGAAGATTGGAGATGATGAACACAAAGAGAGAAAGAAGATATGCACTACAGTGAGAAGTGGCAAAAGCATTGGGCAAGGCAAAAAACAGGGGAAAGGAAGGTGAGCTGAGGAAACAGGAGCGAAATATGATAGTGAAAAGATACTTAGTAAGCTCTGATTTCCAGGACTAGGCTTGCTGAACTCTTTTCACACAAAATTTCACAAAAACATCAAGACTGGAATACTTAAAAGGTACTTAAACAGAGCAGGTGTACAGACCCTATGGGAGCTTCACAGCAATATGGTTTGAGTCTGCTATATATAAAAAACCCGTCTAGAGAGTTTGGCCTATTTGAGTGACTGTCAAGTGGAGAAGAAAGAGGTTGTTTTTAATGATAGTTTGGGGCTCAAATATAGATTAGAAAATAGACTGGCTTTGTCCCACCCTTCAGAAAGGTTGTCTGTTCCTAAAGCACAGGTGCTGATTAGGACCTTACACGTGGTTTTGTACACTTTCCACGGGTTCAGGAGAGGACATCTCTCCCTCCTGGACCTGGCCCACATGTGGAAGGAAAGGCTTTGGCGAGTGTTGTCCCCAGTGGTGGCCAACCCCAGGGGACAGGGGCAGGACATGGGGCCAGACAATACCCAGGTACATGGCCCGAGGGCCCTGCAGCCCTCTCAGGAGGAGCTGGGCAGGGGGCCATGTCCCCCTCAGGGCAGCTCAGGAGCCCAGCACAACTCCAGCCCCCAAAAACACATCCTACACAAAGCACCGCTGTCCCTGACAGGAGGGTGGAGGGGACACAGCCGCGGCCACCCTCATGAAAGGAGGGAGAGACACTCAGGGCTGCCACATGGAGTTCATCCCCTCACCTGAGAGCTGCTGCACACCTGGGGCTCCTTGGCTGCATTACCAACCCCACCACCCCGCTGGTGTAGTAGGGTGGAGCTGTGTGAGGGCCGTGGCTGCCCCAGCCGTCTCCGCTGAGGGGAAACGGGAGAGGTGAGGGGAGGGGAGGTGTCTGCTCGGCTCCTGGGGGCTGAGGGAAGGCGTGAGGGGGAGTTTGCTCCTCCGGCCCGGCCCGGCCTCTGCCCATCTCTGGGTTTGCTGTGGGCCGGTTTTTGGTCACTTTGAGTTGTTTGCCCCGTCCTGGCAATCACGTCGGCGAGAGCTCGGCCTGGCTGTGCTTCCCGTGCCGCTCTGGGGGTTTGTTTGGGGCCGGCACACCTATTCCCCTTCCCTGCGTCAAGGGAAATATAACGTGAGAAAAGTTCTCATGTTGTCGTGGATCTAAAGAGGCAATGCAAAATCTCTCTTATACCACATCTTCTCTAATTTCTGAGACCTTTGTCATCGTTTGCTGTCAGTACTTAGTGCTTTGAAATGAGAGATCACAGTGGTATGTGCTGTGCCTATTCAGAGACAAGCTCTTCCTAAAGATGATAAATTCCAAGTAAAAGTAGAGGGGAAGTAAAAGAAAGAGAAAACAGCTTGTGCAAGGTCATGCAGAGGTCACTGAAAAAAAAATTGGGTGGTTAAAAAAAAAAAAAGTGACAATTCCAGTGTTTTCCACCTTGATCCCCACATCACTGGCAGTGATGACACGGCAGCATGAATAGATGTCAGCGGTGTAGTGTCATCATCTGTGTCTGGTGTCTCAGGCTTGAAGGTTTCTCTGACATAACTCAAATGATTTTGCAGAAATAGAAATTTTAGGGAAGAGCTACTTAGACTGTGCATGTGCTGGCAATTGTGAAAAGAAAAGTGATGTTTGTGGTTTTGTGTATCTGCATTTTTAATCTTATGGACAGAAAATTGAAGAGAATTTAGAGAGTGATAACCAAAAGCAGTGTAGAAGCATGAAATTTATAAAGAAGCTTTCAGTCAAGGCAGATTTGTTTCAAGAACCCTTAATGAAACCTAAAGTTGTTTTATGGTAGTCCAGACAATAAATAAGAGAGAATAACTAAGTAAGACTGCACAAATCCCAAGTACAAAGCTTGTTTAGGGAAAATCACAGAATATGAACTTGGAGATATCTCCATCCCTTGGTTTTTGACTTGAACCTGAGCAAAAAAAAAGGGGAATGAAAATAATTTTATCTCAAACACCCCACCAAAAATGCAGAATGCCAACATTCTGCAGTTTGTCTCTTGTTTACTGGTCTCCCTGTTTCCATCTCCCATTTCTCTCCTCTGCATGCAGACATATATAGAAATAAAATTAATTAGAGAATTTGTATTAATCCTTAGCTGCAAAGTTTTCTTGACTTTTTGAGAGTTAAAGGCTGATTTACTCCTCCACAAACATATAAATAATGTTCACTCTCTAGTCCCCTGCCTCTTCATTAAATTTTACTTTGTCAGTTCTTTTTAAAATTAGTCTTAGCAACTCACCAATGCATTTTTCCACCATGGTGCAAGTACGACTGACTTCTAGTAGGAGTGGTGTCTGCTGAAAGGCTACAGAGGCAAGCCTAGAGTCAAAACCAGGGTCAAATCCTGACTGGCTGCTCTGTTAATGCATGTATAATCAGATTCTCTAGCTCCAGTGATTTTGTCAGTACACCATGCTCACTATATAATGTTTTAAATCCATCCCCAAATGCTTCATTCACACTATTCAACATTCCAAGTACCATTCCTCCCACCCATCTGTCTGGCACATGAATTGCCAAACACCTTTCCTCAGTTGGGTCTTGGTGAAGTTGATGCAAAAAGAGATGCAAGGTGGCTCTCGCTGAAGTCCTGCACAGCCCCAGAACCACTGTGCTGGAGGAGTGAAATCCCCAGAGCTCACCTTGGAGTCCAGCAGCAGCACCAGGTTTGGTTCCCTGGAACCAGTGCTGCTGTCTCCCTGGCAGATCTGAAGATCTTCAGGCTACATGAAATTCTTTCACCACAAGGTAATGCTTGTCCTTTTCTAACTTTGAAACATGCATACATGCATTTATGTAACCTTTTTTTTTTATTGTTTATTGGATGTGTTTTATTCTCATACTTTTCAGCTTCCTTTTTTTCCTTTTGTAGTAATCTGAAATTAAATTAAAAATAAAGTAGCATTATTCATCTAGCATATAGTCAGTGGGCCACCAATACCAGTTGCTTTTTTTAACAGCCCTCGTTCAAGTAATGAGTGGCCCAGTTACTCCTGGTCATAGGTCCAGTGGCTCAGCAATTGGTTCAAGTCAATCAAAAACAGCACATTGAGCCAATCCTTAAATCGTCCCTTGCTTTATTGCCAGCTTCATATGGATTATGAAATGGAATAGGACAAAACTGATCTTATGCTGTTGGTTAAGTTCTGCCACTGAGCACTAAAGAGAAGGTTGATAGATCAGCTTTCAAAGATGCTGTGTGACTAACCTGGAAATATAGGGATTGTCTGGCAGAGGGAGGTTCTACATTTTTGACTTTGTATTGATTTTGATTGCCAGTGCAAGTACTATTTAAGCAAGAAACTATTCCTCTAGGGCCCTCAACTTAACAGAGTTATTGTAGCCTCCTTATCCTGTTAAAATGAAGAGAATCGGATTGCTCTGGGTTGAACAGCTGCTTGAAGTCAATCTGTGTCCACTGTTAAGGGAAACAACGTTAGTGAAGGGAAGCAGAAGGCAGCAAATCAAAATTATATCCTCAAAGCATTTTCTGCAGATGTCTCGAGAGTTCATGGGCTATTATGAAGCATAGAAGACATCTGGTCACATTTTTATAATCTCATCAGTGTATATAGAAAAGTCTTCTCCTGTTTACCTTGTCAAGAGCTGTGGAAAGGCTTATATATTTCTTTATATGCTTATTTATCTTATTGCTGGGGAACATACTGATT
Source organism: Pyrgilauda ruficollis (assembly GCF_017590135.1). Lineage (NCBI taxonomy): Eukaryota > Metazoa > Chordata > Aves > Passeriformes > Passeridae > Pyrgilauda > Pyrgilauda ruficollis. The sequence goes on along the minus strand of NW_024529821.1, from coordinate 1,626,439 downwards.
CTTAACTATCCAAATCAGCTTGATGTGTCACTAAGTCACCAAGTTCTTTCACTGCAACATCTGACTCCCTCCTGCTTATTTATAGCTCTTCATTGAATCACTTTGTGAAGCAGGAGGCTTGGGGATATTTTTATACTGTGTTATGGGGCGTGTTGTCTTTCATCTGCAAGTGCTGTGAAATCACCCTTTCCTGCTCAGGAGTACTATTGTACTTTTGTTCAGTGTTAATGACGCCTCAGTGTGGTTTGTGGGAACACTTTACTTCTCCCCTGGAAGGAGCATACTAAATTGGCTGATTCTGCAGGCACTACTGCAGCTTCCAAAATCCAGGCATGTTGAATTTTTTCTGGTGCCCTGCTCCCACAGGTTAACATGGACTGCCCAGCCAGGTTTACTGGGTGCTGTGGAATCCCAATTACACCAAAAACATACTGCAGAACCTAATTTTGATGAACCAACGTATCAGGTTTTATTTACAGTGATTTGTCATCTTGACCTAGTTTGATGTGGACATTTCTTTGCTAAAAATTAATTAAAGCAGAATAATATTCTGGCTTTATTTTGCCCAGAGGACAGCATATTGTACACTGTTGTGACATTTGACAGTATTTCTTAAACCAAGACTTTTTGTTTAAATTGCCAACATACTGGACAATTTATTTCATTTACATGATCATGTTTCTGAAGACAGATAAGCCACGCTGCTATCCATGAGGAGTGTTTTTGCTGTCTGCCTCTCATTACCTGTTTTGACAGAGGTCTGTATGAAATGTCTCCATTTATCTGCATAACAAGTCAAGTCTATTTTTTTTTTCTTCACTCTTCCCTCCCACTTCTAGACCACCCTAGACCTGTATATGATGTCCAGTCTCTGTCCTCTTTCATCTCTGCCAGGGATACAAGCAGTTCCTTTGGAGAATCACTTGGTGTTGCATGCCAGTGCTCATTAACACTATTTGCTGTAGTCTGAGGGCAAATTTTCTACTACCTAAATTCTGCATAAACAAAAGTGGTCATTAATAGCTGTACCACGAGATTAAAATGTCAGACCCGCTTCATGCTATTCCAATTTTTGGGTCATACCCAAAAAATAAAAAAAGCTGTGTCCTTTACAAAGCAAAATTGTTCTCCCTCCCCACCTTGAGTTCTGAAGAGACAGGAGTTCTAATGTGTTGTATACTCCCCAAAGGAACAGAGGAATTGGATCCATTCGTACTGGAGGTCACTCCTTTGGTGGTTACATCCAGTGCCTCCTTCAGAAACTCTGATAAAAAAGCCTAAGTGGTAATGCCCTGATTTCAGGGCTGGCCTGGGATGCTTCCAGGTGTTCTGTCACATTTTCCCTGGAGAGAGCAAGCTGTGCTCAAGTACTTGGTGCAGCAGGAGCTGCCAGGAACCTGCCACAGTTAGTGGAAAGCATCAGGTGATGATGCCCCAATAAAGGCATGAGATTGGATGCCATAGCCAGGATCTGCAAGATCCTGCCAGATGACTCTCTGCCTTGTGTCTCCCTTCAGCAGGAGATAAACTTCTGGATCAGGCAGTTGCAGCCTTCCTGGCCTAGGACTCTACACCGCTTTCCTTGGCAACAGTCTGGAGAGGACACTGGATGATGGTGGCTACTTGGCTAAGGATGTTGGAGAACAGGCTTTTTCTGCAAGGGGTAGGTAGGAGTGGCTTGTTTGTTTGAGGTGTAAGGATAGACACTAACTGGAATTGAAAGGTTGCTTGCAGAAGGACGAGCATTTGGCCACAGCTCATGAGAAAAGTGTGAGAAACCACTGAGGTGAATTGAGAAACTGGAGGGAGATAAGAAATCAAGCTTAAAGAACCTGAAGTCCCTGTTGTTGTACTGGGATTTAGTCCCACAAGAGGTTACAGTTTAGTTATAAGCAGTTCAGCATGTTGAAAATTCAAAAATGTGGATCTGACATTTTAGTACTCCTGCTGTGCCTTGAGTATTGCAAGAATGATGAGGTTCTTCAGCTTGGTGAAAATGAGACTTAGGGGGACCTTATTGCTCCAACTATCTGAAAATAGATTGTAGCAAGGTGGTGTTTGGTCTCTACTCCTAAGTAACAGGACAAGAGGAAATGGCCTCAGGTTGCTCCAAGGGAGGTTTAAATTGGATGCTGGGAAAAATTTCTTCACTTAGAGGGTGTTCAGGCATTGGAACAGATTGGCAGGACAGTGGTGGAGTAACCATCCCTGGAGGGGTTTAAAGGACACGTAGCTGTGGTACCTTGGGACAGAATTTAGGGGTGGTCTTGGCAGTGCTGGGTTAATGGTTGGGCTGGATGATCTTAGAGGTCTTTTCCAACCCCCATGATTATATGACTCTGTAAAGATCCAAAGTCAAGCTGAGTTTAGAGCATATTTCTTGCCATCGTCTCACACAAAGACTAAGTTAAAACAGCCAAATGACGCAGCTTTTCTCTCACAGTGAGCAAGGCATCTGGTGTTTTAATGAGAGCTGAGCTACCCCAGAAATGTCTCGTCTCCTCTCCAGTGCATTGGCTCTATTGCCAGCCCTACAGCACAGACATGTAATTGAAATGGTGTTGGCAATGAGGCTGGAGTGGGTGGTGTGTTCTGAGAAAGGGAAGTTCCCAGCCATCCTGTGGTGATCAGTTCATGCTATCCACAGGGAGAAGAATGCTTTGCTCTCTTTCTCCACAGGTGATGGCGGCACCATCTCCAAAGTATTTGTTATTAAATGAAAAATAATGACCTGTTTTGTCACAGTGGGAAGTTGGGGTTTTTCTTCCCCTTCTTGTCTCTATGTAAGCCTGTATGTCCATTGCAAAGGGACAGTGAGCTGGTTTTGTGCCTGATGTGGTACCCTGTGGGATCAGTGTCTGTGTCTGGAAGGAGGGGCACTGGGGCGAGTTGAAGCAGAGCTATTGATATTAGGTGTGTGTTGTGCATTTATTTCCTCTCCAGGGTTTTCATGTCAGTACTTGAAAACCGTGTTTTGCTGGAGGGATGCCATCTGCAACTCCCAAAAGAGCAGCTAATGAATGTGCCAGTTCCTTCCTGAAGTGGTGCAAGAGAGCCTGTCCCACCTGGGTAAACAGAGCCTGTGCTCCTCCCAAGCCCAGGCCTCTGCTGGCCACAGCTCTGACTGTGGAAAATGCTTGGACAGCAAAGGGACCTGGCACGGGTGACTTTTGGGAAACGTGTTGGTTTCCACATTTTATGTGCTTTATTTTTTCAAGGCTAACACACCCTCACAACTCACACAAGTTACATATTTGTCAGTGTGAAAAAGCAATAAATTTCTCCTTCTAACTTACCTGCAGCAAGAATAGTAAAGCTTTGACGTAAGGTGTGAAATCATAGTGGAGTGCTTTTATTGACACTCACCCTAGAGCTAAATTACATTTTTCCAGGACTTCAAATGGAGCAATTTTAATCTTGTTCTGATTTGATAGTGCAGTCTGTTTTCAGTTCCTTGAAATGGGTTTTTCCAGCCTTGTTCTTTGTTTTTCCAACCCTGCTCTCTGCTTAGCCAACAGATTGAACTTAGCACTAGTAGGGAGCTTGTCCTGAAAAAGCAGAAGAGAGCAGGAAATCCAGTGCTTCACTGAAAATAGCAACTCACTCATGTTTTAAGAAATCAGATAATTGTATCCTTGCAAGGGGTGACCTGCAGGTGAATTTGCTTAGTTCAGGTTCCTTGTGGGCAAGGAACCACAGGGGAGAGCTCCATTATAAGCAGAGGATATTTACTCAAGAACTACTTAAATGCCTTTCTGGACATACCATTTTTCTATTAAAAGATTCAAGCTTTTCTTAAAAACAAAGGGAAAAATTCAAGTAGCCTTTAAATGCCAGCTTTCTTGTTGCTATGGTTGCTAAAGCATTCTTTGTATGGTTCCCCCAATACATCATATACTTTTTTTTTTTAAAAAGCCTTGAAAAAATAGTTCAACATTACCATGTTATGTCAACATGGACAGTACTTTTTTTTTTTTTTTTAATGCTGGTGTGTTCTAAAGGTTACCTCTTGTGTCAACCCCATTAACAAAATCAGTTGCAGAAATGCCCACTCTCTCATCTTCTGTGTTCCAAAGTCCATCCTGGCCCACACTCTCTGAAGGTGCTGGATACTCTTGATTCCTTAACAGAATGCTTTCCATGGAGTCCTGATTAATTTCCTGCACAGCACAACCACGAGAGTTTCCCATCCCAGTTCTATCTAAAAAGTCAGACGTCAGGCTGAGAATAGAGCTGTGCTTTGTTCCCCCTGTGCTGCTCAGTCATCCAATGTGTTTTTCTGGTTGAAGTGTTTTTAAGGGCCATTGAGGGATTCTGTGGCCATGTTATGTAAAAGAGCTTTAAAGAGCAATCTGTTTCTCTCACTTGAAGTTCCCCCAACCCACACACACAGGTGCTGATTTTCTGGCCGTAGTGATTCTCCCTTCAGAAAGGGGGATAGGGAAGTTAAAATACAGCCAGCATTTTAAAGCTGTCTGGGAGAGTTCTTAACCTCTATCAATCCCCTCTTGTCATTATCTCATGGATGTTCCTTTTGTTTCTCCTGCTAGAGCAGAGGTGTTTCAGCATGTTTGGGGGACAAGGTGAGAGGTGGAGTCTCTGGGCACTGAATGCTAGAGGCAAGTGCTGGTCTGATGGTGCCCTTAGTAAGAGTGTGTGTATTGGCTCTGTGCCTGGCCCTATTTTTGCTGTGCTTGGTATGTTATGAATGGTGCACCTGCAGTTTCAGTAGGATCCAGTGGTGGTCTCTTTCCAGCCCTGTGTGATGTGCAGAGTTACCACAGACTTTGAAGAGGGTGCTATCTTCCTGCATGACACTCCCCAGGTGAGCCACTGAAATGCAGGTAAGAGGGATGCACCATCAGGTCAGAGTGGTCCTGTGTGGAATTGGATGGTTAAACACAAAGATGGCACCATTCAGTGGCCACAACTGGGGAGCTGTGGTGATTTTTTTATGTGCATGTGTGTGTAGGAAGAATGGGATGACATATCTAAGTCATCATTCCCAGGAAAATGTGTGGCTGCAGGATGACTTTTCATTTCATTGGAGATGTAGGCAGGGAGGCAGCATATGTGCAACTTACTTTTTTTTTCCCCACTCCTCTTATTTCTGGCACACAAACAGGGAAAGTCAGTTTAAGAATGCCTGGGTGCCTGTAATTCCTGCTATCTGATTTGACTGCTTCTTTACTGCTGGTGAGGAAACACTTTCCTTTCCTGCTCTGTAAAATACCATCTAATGCGTACATTTAAAGCAGTGACTAGGTGCTCTCTGCAGTCTCTCATTTGATGTGCCCTGTCAGGTCTCTTTTTCTGTCTCTGGTGTAGCTCAACACTAGCTGCCTGGTTCATGGGTAGTTTAAAGTTTGATAAAATCCTTATTTTTACTTTTTTTTTTTTTGTTTGCTTCTCTATCTAGCTCCTGAGAAATGACTTTGGGTCCAACCCTGGAATAAGGAGGACTTTTAATATAAATACAAAAATTGCAAACTTAAAGTTCCCATTGTGGAGGGAACCAAAGGGGATTGTTCATGTCCCAATGGAGACTGAACGTCTGGTTTCTTGCTGCCTTGCTGGTGCTGGGGGACTCAAGGGCTCACAGTTGAAGTACAGGTGCTGTGTGGGGGCTGTTGAGATGTTTGGGACTTTCAGTCTACCAGAGAAGGCCCTGAGCAATGAGGTGCTTTGGCCAGAGAGCTGGAGAAGGTGATCTGTTCTGTGGGATCCCTTCTGGATCTGGAGGGAGATCCTGCTGAGTGGGGGAAGCTGGGCCTGTATCAGGTACTGTCAGATGGGAGATTAAAGAGCAGAGGCCAGAGATCCGTTTGTAAGACTGATCTGCTCCCCAAGGGTCCAGTTGAGCAGGGAGGGACATCTGTAGCAAAGAGCACAATTCTGATTCTTTGGTGAGAGCTACAGATATTGTACCTGCTGCTGGTGCTTCACTTTAACGCCACTGTTTCCTTGCTGAAATGCTGCCAAACTCTGCTATGCTGCTGACCTGTGGCCATTGCTGTTTCCTGACCTTTCCTTCAGTGGTTATAATTGCTAGTTCCATCCTACATTTTCAGAAATCATTTTAGTGCAACTAAGACAGTGATTCCACCTCCTGAAGATGACAAAGGGTTGTCCTGGCCATCGTCAGGTGTAAAGACACTGCTGTTCAATGACAAGTTGCAGTTCTGTGAGGAGATTGCACCTTCCTAGGGTGCAGGAATGTATAGAACTGGAAGAGAGCAAAGTTCATCATCATTTCAGTAATTCTGTTAGTGAACTTCTGCCTGCAAATGTGTCTTCTGCTGTTATCATTAGGTCATTAACCTTAGCAGTACTTCTTAGTATGCAGTCTGCCTGAGCAAAATATGTCAGAGCATCTCTAAACTCAGCAGAACTCCATAACCTGCTGACATTTAGAGAGGAGACATCGTAGTCTGAAGAGCAGGTAGAAAGTGTGTAAAAGTGATTGTGGATTCAGGAGTACTGGGTCTCTTGTGGTGAGCATAATCCTTTTAATACTCACTCTACTGCAGCTCTGAGATTCATTCATTTAATCTGAAACATCTTGAGGGAAATGAATGCAGGCAAGTTCAGATCAATTATCACACCAAAAAAAAAAAAAAAAAAAAAGCTTGCATTTCTCTGGGCAATCTGTGTGCGCTGTAATGTCAAGCTGTGCATGAGAATGTTGCCACAAAGAAAGGTAGTATGCTTTAATTAGCAGTCACAAAAATGAAATATCAAGGTGTTATTTCGATGACTAAGAGCCAGACGTGTATCTGTATCACAGGTTGTGATACAGGAATGTTACGTAGATACGCTACACTCTGAGGTGCTTTTCCTCAGGAGGATATTGCGTGCCATTAGACACTCAGCACACGCGTTTGTACTTCTTTTTTTGTAAGGTTCATATAAATCAAGCCTGAAATGGTTTTAAATGCAGTGCTATTTCTGTAGGTGTATATCACAAGTACAGTTGGATGGGAACTTTCCAAGCTTGGGGGGTTTTTTCCCCCCCTAGAAGAGAGAGTCTGCTGGAAAATGTCACTTATGTCGAAACCAAAATGTTTGAGGAAACCTGGCTGTTTGACAACCTATTGCTGACACATTTGTGAGTTTCTAGTAGAGAGCTGTGTGGTTTCGTGCTGCCTTGTTGATGCTGGGGAGGTGAGGCACTCAGTTCAAGTGCAGGCTCCATGTGTGGTCTGAGAGCTTTGGGATCCTCAGGCCTTGTGGGTTCTCAGGTATGGGGTCTAGAAAGGAGAAGCTTTGGGCCCCCTGGCTTCAGTGTGAGGTGGCTTACTGTAATATCCTTGGCAGAGACCCTCAAAAGGTTCAAGGGTTTGTCCTTCTCTGTGTAGGATCCCACTGATGACTTCAAGGACTTGTGCAGTCCCTCAGAGTAAGAAAACAGAAAATCCTTCAGAGCTGGGAGCTGTTAAACTGTTATTAAACTGTTCTGTTTCATTCAGGGGAAAACAAAACAAAACAAACAGTTCTCTATTTTTTTCTTTTCTTCCACAATGTCCTTAATTCTGGATATTTCTAAATTTCTTCTTCTTGTTCTAATTCAGAACAAAGCTCTCACAAAATACCAGAATTTCCCGTAGGAAAGAGATCCTGAGTTTTTTTCAGTCTGTGTACAATGTCTTTGGATCTGGTCCCTGTGAGGATGGTGCTTGCAAAGGAGATAATAAGGCTTCAGCAGGCCACTAACTGGGCTTTGCTTTTTAAGAACCATTTCTGGACCCATTGTTGAGATGAATTGGAAACAGGGTGTTCCTGCTTTTGCTTATTTCCCTCACAGCACTCTGAAGCAGGCATTAGACCTACATCCTGTTACCCCTTCATATGTACTTTGTGATGCACATGTTAGTCTCGTTTGACTTCATTATTCCAGCATAGAAATGTCTCATATTGTACTGATTATTTTTTAATTAAACTATTTCTAGAATTAAAGTTCACACAGAAAAAAAATTAAAATTAAAGTACAGAACACACAATAACTTTTCAGGGCATTAGGCCCTGTCTAGCTGATTTCTCATTGCCTGTCAAGTCTAGAGCTTAATGATTTTAGACGTTGTTCTGGGCTGAGCTGAGAGCAAACCTTTAGCTGAGGCTATTACCTGTAAGGCACAGGGTAGTATTTCTTCTGCAATGAAACTGAGCAGTTGTCACTTCTGTCTCTGCCAGATATTTGCTCTGTTTTGTCTGGTCTGCACGGATCTGGAGTGTATTATTTACACTGGATTCTCACAGTATTCTTGTCACAGGAATGGCTGCTAAACAGAGCTGACATTTGGGAAGGAGGAGCAAAGACGAAACTGCCCAGTCCATTTTATTACTTATTGCCTCATTAAATTTTAAAATTAGAAAATAAAACAGATTTTGCGACATTTAATTATCAAGTCCAGCAATATCAGTTCTTCAAACTACATATAGTTTATGCAATGGAATATGAGGTGTCTGAAATAACCCATGAGTACAATTAATCCCCTTTGAAGTCTTATTTGATAAATTGTTTCAAGGGCAACTAATCCATGTAATCCAGAGGAAAGGCAGGATCACAGGGCCAAAATTCATTCATTGAACATTCATTTAGCCTCTAGCTGAAGTTCATAGTGCTGAAAAACTAGGTCTTCCTTACGTAAAGGTTTTTGAGTTGAAGACTGTGGAAGCATCTTTCTGATTTAGGCTTCTGCAAAAATGATGAAATTGTTCAGGCAAACTCCTATTTAGGGACCACAACAAAGCATGGGTCTGCACAGGGGTAATGTTAGTGTTGCATCTCAACAGTGCTGGCTATCACTGAGAGTTTCTCTCTGGTGGACAAATCACTGAAATGAGCAAGAAGAAAAACTCCCCTGGTTGCTGTTGGGTGCAGTAAACAGCATAACTTGGAATAGGTTTGGTTGGTTTGATCTCTTACCTGAGGCAGGAGGAGATGGCACTGAGGAATGTCACCTTTCAGATCAGCTGGGGCCACCTCACACATCAGAGCCAGCAAATGCTTTTGTCGACCTTTGAGAGGTTTGGAGCTGACACACGTGTGAAAACCAGTGTAGGATCCATGCTCAGCAAACACTGAAATAGATGTCAATAAGCTCCACTAACAGCTTTAAAGCATCAGTGTCAGATGTTCTCAGCTGAGTGTAACAGGCTTCCAAATACAAACCCCCTGGAAGACAGGTAGTAAGCACAGTTCATTGCTGACAGGCTTGCAAAATCCTTCCTGGAAAATATGAGAAGGATGCCAGCACATGAGTTTCCTGGGAGACTTCTGTTGCTGGCATCCACTTCTCCAGAGGCTAAACTTTCATGTGAATGGAAGAACTAACTTTTCAGCCCATGCAAAAGAAATCCTTCTGAGCATGAATGCTGGCAACTGCTTGACAGTGTACAAATGGTTTCTAAATCTGCCTCAGTTCAGCAGTGAAATAAATAGTGAGATTTCAGTAGCCACTTCTGCAGGTTTTTATTTTGAAGTACTCTACAGAGGCAACCATAGCATGGGCTATTCCAGTTCCTCTTTCTCTTTGGAAACACTCACAGGGTTTGTACTGCACCTTTAGCAGCAGCAGAACCTCAAAGGCATGGTGTTGCCAGCCCAGGACTTTTCCAGGCCTTTCCAAAGGACTTGAGAGGGAAGTATTTCTCCAGGAACAGACCAAATGACCCTGTGGTTTTGCTGTGCTGAGTGAGCAGACTTACGGGTGTGGAGTATCTGCTTATTGAGTGCAGGTTCCAGAAGAGATTCAGGGGGAAAAAAAGTTGGAAGCACATTGCTTTTCAGATCAAGTATGGTCAGAGGCTGTGCAAGGGTGATTGCATGCCCCCTTACTTCTCCCAGAGCAAACAGGGGAATAATTTCTAGTTCCTGTGAATAAATCTGCACTTCAAATATTATAATGACTCATTAGCACATGGAGCTGAGACAATACTCTGGCATTAGTGAAATGTCATACGTAGATGACACATGTCTATTGTGTGGCAGGAGCAGAAAGAAGTGAATTAACAAAAATACTGCAATTGTTATAACCAAATTGTTGTTCATGTGGTGTAATGCCTGTTGGAACTATAACTTAGTGGCTGCTTTTCTCCCTTTATACTTTCCTCCTATTGCTTCACAAATGTTGCTGATAAAGGGAACCATGCTCTCTCTCTTAAGTCCTTCAAAGAACAGGCATTTCTTCCAGGTGGCATGTGGCTTTTTACTTCTTTCTTCACAGCATGACTATCAATCATGGCACATTTTCCTCCATAACTGTGTGTCCACAACTCTCCATCCCTCCTCTGTTCACAGTTGCTTGTTGTGCTAAAGTACCAGCCTTTCATTTATACTCTTGCTAACCATTCTGCCCAGCAGTAGGAGGATTATAATAATTTATCATTTCTAATCCCAACAGGGGTGTGTTTGACTTTTAGTCATTCACAACATGCATCAGAGGGGGAGTGAAACGAAACATTAGCAGTGTGGTTTTTCTCTACAGTGTGAACCCTCTGAAGCATTGGGAACAATGGGAATGAGCCCTTGCCAGGTGTGGATTGTTTAACTAGAACAACAGAATTATTTCATGAAACAAAAGGTCTTAATATAAAAGGTACCTAATTTCTTCCACCTCAAAAGCAGCAGGTGGGTGTTTGACCTGTGGTTATTTCCTTTTGTCTTTTGTGTTTGTTATGGGAGCTTAGCAAATAATTCAGTGCTGCATGTGAAAACAAGGGGCTTTAACAAGCACACTTCCTAAGGCCTTGTCCTTTGTTGGCATCTCAGGATTCAGCCTGACAGAGGGCTGTATTCCCTCAGTGTTGTCTGTGGAGCTGCTACCCCTCCTGTAACCTGATAGAGGAGCACAATATTGTGGAGCACTGGTTCTGAGCAGATTGCTTTTTGAAAGGTTTGGTAGAGCGATGGTAAAAAACAAGTGATCATTTACAAAAAAAACTGATTTTTTTTTTCTGGGTTCAGGTGTTCAGTACTCTCTGTTCTAAGCTTACCCAAGTAGGAGAGGTTGTCTCTCTGCTGCTGCTGGGACCACGCAGAGTCATGATTTTCTGTTACTTCTGGTGTAGTGGATCCTGGAACTGATGTTACAAGTGACTGTGAAGAGCTTACTAGCAAGAATAGGCTTTCTTTTCTCCCTGCCCTGCCAGGAGATTGCTGAGATATGCTTTGCAGGGGAAATGGGACAGCTCTGGCAGCACCAACATTTTCCTTCTGTTTAGTCTCTAGTACCAGTCTCTAGCTATTCTAGAGACAGCAATGGCATGCAACATTTCTTACACAGAGCAGGGAAAACAGCAGAGTATTGAAAAGAAGACACAAGGAATCTTCCTTTCAAGAAATCCTCTGCTGTTATGATAATTGATATGCTGTATTTCACTGATAGCAAGCTTACTGCATATGGCACCACACACTGTCTGCTGGGGTGAGAAAACAGGCACAAGCCCTCCTCACTTCACATGGTATTAGTGATTGCATTTGGTACTCAGAGACAGCTATGGCTAATGGACCCCACAGGTGTGCATGTTTTAACTCTGGAAGTATGTGCAATTTACTTCATTTTCCTTCTTGCTGTGTGTTTGCTGCCTTGATTGCTTTCTGTTGCCTTCCAGGTTGTGGGAGTTACACTGCAGTCATATATGAGCAGTGCTTGTAACTGAGGCAAGGTCTGTATGGAGGGGAAATGCTTAGAAATCCATAGCTCTGAACATTTCCATAGCACTAATGCCCTTTTACAGGGCTGGATATGAACGGAAAGAAAGTCAAATTGGCACTGGAAGCCATGTCTCCCAATCCCGATTTATGTCCTTAATTTCTCTTGAGTCTTCATCTCTAGATGTGTGAGCAAAAGGTACTGACATAAATTCAGTTAAAGCTGGATATAAAGTGAGCTTTATCCTATAGTTAATTTCCAAAAATGAATGGTCTGATATTTGCATCTTCAGATATTAATCCTCAAAGCACACACAATAGTAGCTGATTACACTCCTAAAATGAGCCTCTCCTTAATCCTGTTGTCTTTGACAGTCATTTTTCCTTCCTTGGAATGCACACATGTATTTTGTGCCTCAGCAAGTGTGCAACCCATGTGGCCCTGCCAGATGGTAACTTCATAGTCAGGATGATGAAGATATGGACAAGGCAAGAATTAAGTGGGCTGAATGTGAGACAACAGTAGGTTGTGCTGAAGGGGGGAGTAAAGGTCAGAGTAGATTCACAGATGGATTGATCTTGCTTAATATATTTGTTAATGGCATGGTTAGGTGAGAGTACACTTATAAAGCTGATCAAAAATTTAGCAGATCAAAACATACAGGAAAAGCAGGAGAATTCTAAGAACTGAACTTTAAAAAGTGAGCAATAATTCCACAGTGCCCAGGGCAAGTCTGTGCTGCTAGGAACCAGTGATAAGTTTCTTATATGCTGTTGGAGCTCTACATTTGAAAAAGAAGAAAAAGGAGAAGCAAGGCATAAATATATTCATTTACCAGAAGATGCCTGTCACTGTAAGCAAGATGAGTGTGAAGCTAAAATATTATTCTCCTAGAGACTGTGCATAGCCATAGGTTCTCTGTTAACTTTATCTTAAACAGTGTGAATGATTTCAGGTGTTTGTGTTCAGAAGGGATTCATTCACAGCTACAGGAAAAAGCTACAATGACACTAGGGGGTGGAAAGCCTGTCACTTAAGTGGAGACTAAGCAGACTTAACTGGTTCACTTTGGCAAAATAATTGTTCTCCAGGTATGTGCTGTGGCTTAGTATCAAAGGCAGGGTGTAGAGCCGGTTCCATAAAAACAAAAAAAAAGCAGGATCAGATGGCTCATGTCTAGAACTTGGAGGAAAAAGCTGAACCTAGTAGTAGTGTAGGCATAGCAATACTAAAAACTGTAAATGAATCAGGAAAATAATAACTTTCCTGATTAGTTTGTGGAAAGGTGTGGTGATGAGGTCAGGTGCTGTAGCCCATAATTCCAATCTTGATATTATTTAAGGCCAAGGGAGACTCACGGGATTTATTTTTAAGTGACTTGAAATCAGGGGGTTGTCAGATAGTCCTATAAACCCTGAAGTTCCTGAGAAGTCTGTGAAATAAAGTTCTGTGCTTTGGAGTAAAGTCAGAGTGGCTTTTAATCAGATTGCTTGTAGCTGTCACCGAAGACCTGCATTCCCAGATTTAATGTGAAATTCCGTAGCACTGTGGTTAATAGTCGGATCATCTTCTGAAGTCTGTTGGTTTAATTCCTCTGGTTTCAGCAGAGTTACGCCGATTTCCAACAGCCCAGTAATTTAAAGTAATGGGATTTAATGAATTTTACATTAAGTCAAAGAAAATATTATAGCTAGGGCTCCTGGTGCTATCTGGAGGATTATAGTAAAGAGTGTTTTTAAAAAACCCTTCCTATCAACCTGTCATTGCAGAATTTTGTGATATACAGAGACCACTTGAAAACCTTTAGGAGTCTGGGATTTTAAGTTGTATTATTTGTTCTCAGAGCTTGTTGGCAAGAATCACAGCATCACAAAAATCTAGAAAAGAAAGCAGTAAACAAGGCTGGGGAGGGGACAGACCACATAGGTCACATATAAACTTCTTCCTTGCAATTAGGTGTACCTTGTGTTCATGGGGAAAAAAAACTAGTTTGGAAAAAGATAATCTTCAGTTTGCTAGTCCACGATTCAGACCTTTCAAATCTAAGGTTTTCAGATTTGAAGATCATAAGAGATTTGAAAAGAACTTTCAAATTTTCAGACAGTCTTCTAGGAAAATAAATCCAGGAGAATCTAGTCTGAGCTAAAGTGTCCAGGTTAAAGACAAAATCAGAATCACACAAAATCACAGAATCCTGGAGTTTGGAAGCAACCTCTATAAAGTAGATTGTTCAGAAAAAGGTCTGCTTGGGTCTTCGGTATTCTAGAGGATGGAGATTCCATAAACAACTTGTTTCAGGGTTTGACCATCCTCATAGTAAAAGACATATTTAGAGGTTTTTCTTGTGTTTAATAGGGTTTCATCTATTCAGTTTGTTTCCATTGCTTCTATTCCTTTAATTGGGTGCCCCTGAGAACCATCTGGCTCCTTTTCCTGATATTCTTTCAGCAGGTATTTATACACACAGATAAAGTCCCACTGAGCCTTTCTTTCTTCAGAATGAGCAGTCCTGACTCTTTCAGCCTCTCCACACCAGAGACATGTCAGTGCCTCAATCACCTTTGTGACTCTTCCCTGGATTTGCTCCTTCCCAGGGATGAAAGTGAGGCTGACTGGCCTGTAGATCCCTGGATCCTCTTCCTTAGAAGGAAGATAAAAGGAAGCTTTGCTTTTCCAATCCTGAGAAAAACCTCATGATCACCATGATCTTTCAAAGATAATTGAGTGTGGCCTCACAGTGACATTGTCCTCAGTGCTTGGAGCACATTCCATCAGGCCCCACAGGCTTGGATATGGCCTGTTTGTTTATATGCCTCCTAGCCAGCTTCCCCACAAAAGAGCATAAATCTCCTTTTCAACAGTACCTAACTCAAGGAAAGCACCAAATAAGCTGCTGTCCTTGCAGCCATTGACCTCACAGCAGGATTTCCCCAGAACTGTGCTGAGTGCCTGCCAGGATGTGCTGTGCAGAAGTAGGTGAGAAGCCAGGGTGCTCTTGCACAAGGAAGTTTCCCAGTACAGACCAGTCCTATGTGGCTTAGTGCCCATACGTGGAGCAGTGTTGTTCCATGGGTAACTCCACAGAAGTCATGAGCTGTGTTTGAAAACTTCTAAAAGGAACTTAGAAAGTGAGATAGAGATGTGGTGCATAAGGGAAAGGAACAATGTGAAAGCAAAACTTTTATTACTTTCTCACATGCATTTTTATCAATTTAAATATCTGTCTGTAGTCAACATGCTGACATAATCACCAACTAAATTTTCCCTTAATCAACCATGTGTGTTTTCCTTTCAGAAGAGTCTTCCAATGCCACTTTATATTTTCTGATGCCTTTCCTTGTTTTAATCCCTGTTACATCTGGAAATTAAATCCGGTACTCTCACAGATTGCCTGTTTGTAGGCGACCCTTTGAGAATGCCAGCTGCAGACTCACAGCTCAACAGACTTTGACCTGATGTGGCTTTTTTCCCTCTGAAACTTACTTCTAAATCACATTTCAGTGAGATCTCTGTTTTTTCCAGTCCTTGGTTCAGCTTATATTTTTTTGGTTCAATATTTGAATCCTATCAGACTGCTGAATTACATACCCCTTAACAGCAGTGGATGATCAGCAAGAGTTTCTGAAAAGGAAAATAAAGAAATTAACTTTTACAGGTTTGGGGACTGATTCTTGGTATGACTCACACTTGTTCTAACCATGAAATCTGACTCACTGTGCAGTGTAGCAGGGAGAAATTATGATAGAAATAGCAAAAAAATCTGTAGTCAGTCATATCCAGTCAGTCTAATCCAGGCATACCTCAGGCCTTATATGGTGATTCCGGCATCTGGAGTTCACCCATCCCACAGTGGGACCAGCAGATGATTATTTTTGGAAGCTCCAGGCTCCAGTACTATTCAAGTACTATTTGCTACTTGTTTTCTCCCCTGGGCTTCATGCACAGGGGTTTTGGTATGGCCGGGCTGCAAACCCCAGTGTGAATGAGAATTCTCTTGTGCTGCCTTTTGAGTGAACGTGGGGATGCCACTGCAGCAAGTGGGGAGATCATTTTGGGACTACTCTATCATACCCAGGCTTTCTGGTGTGCTTCTGCCACACACCTTTGTCCTCTCAGATCCCCAGTCAGGCTTTGTCCCATGGGCAAGCCAAGATAAAGAATGTAAGCCGGCTCACTAACAATAATAATAATAAGGATAAAAAAGGAAGAAAACATTCTACCTTCATTTTACATGTTAGTGCCCTTCTGTTATGCATGAGAATGCATATGTGGTATAAATGGTCTTGGAGAAAATTATATAAATTTCATTGTGTCAATGTGTCTCAGCATCCTGCAAAGTTAACATGTAATAAATTTATTGTTTCATCAGTGAGAGAAACCCCTTGCTGGCTGTCCAAAATAGTTTGACTGTAAGGTTTCACACCTTGATGTTTTAGGCTTGTCTAGATGCTGGTTTACCATTTCCCTTCTTCAGTATCTCACGTGTACAATCTCTGCATCTGCTTTAATCTTGCAGTAACCTTTCTGTGTTGGCTGGTTTCAGAAGAGATGGGCAGTCAGCACTGCCCTTGATGCCTTTTGGGGCTTACTTAAAAACAGAGGCCAGACAAAATTAAGGGAATAAAAAGCATTTCTATTTATTGAAGGGCATTCAGGTACATTCAGGGCAGACAAAGCCCCCCAGGGGTACACCCAAAAATGGATGATGGGTCATGGGTTTTCACACTTTTTTAAGTTTGGGCCATTTGCATATTGGAGGTTAATCTTCCAATTACATCTTCAGGTAATGAAGTCATTTACTCCAAGTCTGCTCCCCCCACCTCACTTTTTTTACATTTCTTGGGACCTGAGGCAGTGAGGTGTCCTTGATTGCCAGGCCTGGAGAGGAATTGTTGTGTCTGCCCAAAATGCGAAAGCCGCTGTATATGGAGTATATGGAGTTTAGAGTTATACACTAAAAACTGCAGGATTACAAATACATGAAAAATATAAAAGCTAAAACCCTAAGGCACCCGCCTGATTCCTTTGGGAGGGGTGGCTGCTCTGTCCCATTCCCGTTGGCAGTGCTGTAGGGCTCAGCAGCGTGCCTTTGGATACTGCCAGACCTCTCCTGGGGAGAGATCACCTCTGTCCTTCTGGATTTCTTTCTCTTGCCCCTGCTGGTCTGTAGCTGGCTGCTGCACCATTATATCCAGCAGGACAACTTCAGGCTTGTGTTCCTCTGGTGAGAATAAAGGGGTACCAACAGATTGTCGCTGACAGTTTGCCCAGAATCTGAGCTCTCTGCTTTTACTGTACGGGGGCATTGATTGCCCTGGCTGCAGCATTGCACCAGGCTCTTAGTCCACATCATTCCAATGACTTGTGCCAACTAAACAATCCCAGTTTTCGAGGAGATGCTTCCAATACTTTAATAACCTGTTTGTCAGCTGTGTTTATTGTAATGTGACACTGCAAGCAAATACTAAGCAGCTTGGTGGTTTGACCACAGCAACAATTAGCTCAGGAGTGTCTCTCTGCTATAGGCAGTCACTTCATTAAGTATTTATGAAACTGAAATGTTTCTGTTAATAAAACACAACTGGAGCTTCTTAGGGAAAGATTGATATAAGTGCTCTGCTTTGTCCATCATTTAATGTGTTCACTGACTGGTAATGTCTCTGGGATAAAGAATAAAACAAGATCAAAATAAGAAAAGGAAGCAGCAGCTTTGAGCTCAGTGATACTTCTTAGGAGAAGAACAAGCAATAATTGCCACATTATTGTTCCAACCTCTGTCCAGTGCCATGGTATCCCCTGAGCTCACAGCCCCTGCTTGTTGGCAGCCAGAGTCATACAGGTTCTGTGAACTCTGCTGCAGCCTGGGCTTGTGTTCTTGTGTGAGCAGGGCCATGCAGCAGCCACCAGCCAGCTTCCTGTCCTCATAAAACCACCATCTCACAGTACAGCTGCTCCTGGGAGCCTCAGACAACACTTAATGGGCAAGGCACAGAATGCCCATTAAATATCAGATAGTTTTATCTGCTGCTGACAAAGGGAAAAGAATGCATGTAACAAATCAGAGCACCTTTGGATTAATACTGAGATGTTGGGGTCACTTCCTGTCTAGATTTTAGTGTTTAACAAGTGTTCTTTCCTATGAGCATGAGCAATAGAAGGGACATAAAGACTCGGACTATCCACAGCCCCTGTGTTAGGATGGGGTGTGGCAGTCCAGGGGGTGAGAGCAGCCAAGGGCACAAGGCACAGCTCAGAGCATTAAATAGAAAACAGCAGAGAAAGAGAAATGGAGTCATGTGGTGAGTGGCTCCCTAAGAACAGGGCAATTGGGACCTTCCCTGGTAGAAGAAGTTCCCTGTTTCCCTGGATTAATTAAAAGCACTGCTGCCTAACCTGGGGGAAGAGAGAATGTCTTTTTCTTTCTTCAAAGGCTAAGTTTCTCTCAGCCTTTGATGAAAGTGAAGTGTCAATTTTTTTAATGTAGTCTGGCTGAGAGCCTGCCGTGGGTATGGCAGTCAGTGCTCAGGCTGTCAGGAAGCAAGACTAGCTTATACAAAACCATAATTGCTGAGCTAATTTTAAGCAAAATGAGCTCAAACAAAGCAATGGTGTACTCCAACAGCTTCCACCTTCCTTCTGGTTCTGCAAAAGAAAAGCAGATGAATCTGTGGCTCTGTGATCAGCAGACATGCTGGGCCTTGATCAGGTAGGGATGTCTGGACTGATCTTTATGCATTTAACAGGCTTTGGACTGAAATGTGGCTGCTGCACAGCCACACACTTGCCTTGGGTGAATTTAGCTTTGCTTCCACTGTAATCTTGTAGGAGTGTTTGTCCTTCACCTGAATGGGAGAAGGGCTTGGCATCACTTCAGTCTTCTTACTCCATGGCAAGGTAACCACACAGCCAGGGGAAGAAAAACTACAATCCAGCAGGCTACAGCATTAAAACACCGTATGTGTAGATTTACCCTTTTATGAGGTTGATAGAGTCACATATGGGTGAGCAAGAAGTGCTTCGCAGGGCAGGACGGAATGTCACCGTTTACTCAGGATCATTTCAGTTCTCTGATGTAGTTACAAGAATTTCCTTAAGGAAAAGAGCAGTATCCAAGGAAGAAGAAAACTGGTTTCAATATTAGTACTTTTTTGTGTATTAAAATGATATGATTTGATAAATATTTCCAACATTCCTTGCAGCACCAAAGCTATAAAAAGTACTGATTGTAAAGCAGAGGTCTTAAAAGTCTTTAAAAATTATTCCTTCTAAAATAAGCAAGTAAATGAAATGAGAATTCAACGCACAT
Source organism: Pyrgilauda ruficollis (assembly GCF_017590135.1). Classification (NCBI taxonomy): domain Eukaryota; kingdom Metazoa; phylum Chordata; class Aves; order Passeriformes; family Passeridae; genus Pyrgilauda; species Pyrgilauda ruficollis. Next base: position 1,607,479 of record NW_024529821.1, on the reverse strand, counting down.
TGCATTTTTTCCTTTTAGCTTTAGGTAAATACAGCCAGAAATTCAGTTCTCTATTTATTTGCAAACACTGCATAATAAACATAAATGTACTGCTGTTAAGAATAATAATGCAATGCTAATGATTCTGAAAAGTAAGAAGGGAATAAAAGAACCATCTGAAGGAAAGGGACAGGTAATTAGGCAAAGCAGGGAGATGAAATGGTAGATAAGTACCTAAGAAAATTACACAGTAAAGGTGATTAAAAATAAAGGAATATAAATTGTACATTATATACTAGAACAGAAAATACAGAAAGTGCTGGCAAGGATGAGCCACGAAAGGTGAATCTAAACTGCAAGGGTTAAGGATTTGAAATGTAGCTGTCTCCTAGTTCATCTGATCAGAGAATCCACTCTTGTCAAAATAACTGGGGTGACACTGCATTACAGCTGAGAACACTGACCACAGACTGAAGCAGAGCAAGCACAAAGGTTTTGCTCCCCGGATCCCCTTTGGCTGTGCTGGCAGCTCTGGCTCTCACAGCTCCTCCCTCCCACCTCCCTCCCTTCTGCATTCTGGCCTCCCAGGAGCTCCACTCCTTGCTGGGTGCTGATGCTCAGCCGTGGTTTTTCACTCATGGCCCATTTCCTGCAATGCAGTTGGCCGAGATGATTTCCATCTCCTCTTGGATGGACTCCCAGGAAATGGAAATTTAGGGGATGCCACCTGGATCAACACATCCAGGCTAAAAATATGAGGCTTTTGCATATGCCTGAATGAGGATGGTTCTCAGGCTGATGACTGCAAGGCATTAAAAAATCCCAGTGGATCAGCACAAGGGAAGGAAGGTTCCTAACATGTAGTGACCGGTAGATTACTAGGGTTAATCATGACTTTAAGTAATTTTTTAATCCCACTGTAGCATTTTTTCCATTGCTTTTGATGGAATGACCTTATTTCTGTTTCTCAGGACTATAACTGTAAGAATACAGACAGCTACAGGTTTTATGGAGATGTTAAGAGAAAAAAAATCCACAAAGCATTAAAGTCTTGAAAAGCTATTATTCATTTTATTAGTAACCATAAAAATGAGAGTTTTTAAAAAATTAAACTTCTAAGAGTTTAATTTTAATGCTTCTCTCCTTTTTTTTTTTTCTTTTTTTTTTTTTGTCAGCAATCAAAACTGGATTACTTCACATTTGGGGTACTAGAGTTTGTAATATTTTTCTGCTGAGAACCAGCTCCCTTTTTAATCAGTTGCCACAGAGATGTTGGTGAGGAATAATAGTACTGCCAGTGAACGTCTCTGATTGAAGGAAGCTTTAATCAGAAGTTACATCTTGAAAGAACAGTAAAATTGTAGAAGTTCAGCTTTTCCCTGGAAAAACAGCTCCTTGAGCGTATTGCTGTTGTTGTGTGCAGTGACAATTGCCAGTTTCCTCCTGAGGAAGGAGTGTCTGTGCAGTACAGCAGCATCCAGGTGCTGTCTGATACACAGAGGTGCAGAGAGCAAATGAAATGGGAAGTGGAGCCATACAGTGGCACTGTTTCACGAGAAAAAAAGCTATTTTTCCTGCTGCTAATGGCAGTGGCTTATCTGTTCTCAAACTTAATTCCTCTGACCATTCTTCTCTGGCTGTTGTTCTGCTATTATGCCTTTACTTTCAATTTTTTGGCAGTAAAATGATTCTGACCAGCCACCTTTATATTGAATAATCACCTTGGAGTATCCTAAGCATGCCAATAGGGAATGACTGAATAGCTGTAAGCACTCCAATGAAGGGTTCTCTGTGAAGTACCAAATAAAAGGTCAGAAGATTAGTCCTCATGAAAACCACTGGTTGCTTTGGAAGGTATGTGCTGCAGGGCATTGCTTTCCCACCTGTGAAGTGGTTAAGGGCACTGTGATATTTATTTAGTATTAATAGTAAACTATACTTTTCACAACTGAAATGAGTACTTTCCTCTACAGCAGTGCAAACTTGACTTTTGTCTAAGATCAATGGTGAAAATACTTTCTGAGGTTTAATGTCACTTTAATTTAGCTTCACCAACCAACCCTTGTTATTATTATTACTTTAACATTTCTAACCACACATCACCTGTACTCCTTAAGCATGTCGTGGTAATGAAAATTTAGTTGATTTAGTGATTAACTGAGTTGATTTAATTATCTTAGGTAAATAATATTATATGCTAATGTAAGGTAACATTTCTCTTTAATCTCTTAGAACTGTATATGCTGCAATCAGATTCTTTAAATATTTACTGAAGCACTCAGATGTAATAAATCTGATGGAATTATTCTGGAGTGACATGATGCTAGTGCCAGTATAAGCTCCTTCCCAGAGCATTTATGGAAAAGATGGGTAAAATGTCCCTGCCTTTAGAAATTGAGGGAAAATTGGTTTTGAGGCATTCCCAGGCTCTCATTCACACTCTGAAGTTGCCTTTGTAATTGCCTGCCAGGGAAGCTGTTCCCAGCACTGCTGGCCCCCCCTTCTCCCAGGCAGCATTCCCAGAGCTCCCCTTGGGCAGAGGGGGAAGTGGGAGCAAGGGCAGCTGGCCTGGGTGGGGAGGAACAGTCGGGGATGCAGTGGGGCAGTGGGAGGAGCTCACAGGATGCGGTGGGACAGAGTGTGCTGGGCGTTTCCTTTGGGACACAGATTCTGGAGGCTCAGCATCACTGCTGGCTCTGCTGCTCCAGCGACTGCCCTGACTTCCACAAACATGACAGAACACTCTGTGTCCCCAGCCAAGTGCTACATATCCCAGTCTTGTTGCATCTTGCTCCGTTTTATTCCTGTTAACATTTATAAAGAAGATGAAATATTTACTGCTTTAATACACACAGGTCTGAGGAGCCTCACAGAAAAATCTCAGTGGTTTCAGTTCTTTACTAAATTATTATATAAAACTCTAGAGATCCACAGAGTTTCTATTTACAAGGGAAGGTTTTATAAGACTCTGTCTGCCTTTTATAGCACTTAGAATATAGTTGTTGCAGGCTGCCTGGGCATTTTGCTAGCAGAACTGTGCGTTTTCAGAGGTGTCCTGAGACAGACAGTGTGCTTTGGCTTCAGCTGCAGCTCAAGCCTGCCTTTAAAGCAAAACTAGGGATGATACTGGGCAAGATCTGAACAAGAGTAATATGCTGATGGTTGTAGCAGCTGCTGGTGATGAGCTGTTTTGAAACTCAGACTATTTCAAGCAGTTTCTTGTGTGAACATCAAGCCCATTTAAAATGCCTGTCTGTCTTTGTGGGCTGGGTACTTGAAATTTTGACACAACATCCACAAAGAGTTCACAGAACAGTTTCAGACTTACTATATGACATTCATAAATTGTAATGACAGTAGTCTTAGAAATAGCAAAACTTGTATGAATGTATTTAATGTTTTGGGTCAGTAGCAGATTTTCACATATGCAGACATTTGAAGTGTCCCTTTTCTCAAAAAATGGGTAAAAACATTTAGATGCATTGCAGTCTCCATAATGATGAAGTACATGGTATCTCTTCTCTTCTCTTCTCTTCTCTTCTCTTCTCTTCTCTTCTCTTCTCTTCTCTTCTCTTCTCCTCCTAACAGATTAACCTCAGTGAACAGGGAATACTAATAGCAATCTGAATATATGCATGTCTAAATATATCACCAAATATTTATTTCATCAACTTAATAGAGATTAGAAATGCTAAAAATAATGATTAAAATTCTATAATTAATAAAATTGCTGGAAAGTAAGTTTAGAGATGAGATCCATTAAAATCAAGATGTAATGCTCTTGCACAATATTTAGAAGAAACCCCAACGGCAATACTTAAACCACTGACCTTTTTACATATTTTCATGGTTTGCTAAATGCAGGAAAACCCCGAAACTGGAGAACATCAGCAGGATGTGAGCCATCTCTAACTGCTGACTAAGGACTGATGTGAACAGCACTTACAGAGTAGTCAGCATTGATGTCCCCAGAAATCCTGTCCCACTTGGATGTCAGGCCTGGTTGAATATCCTACAGATAACTCATTTTCAGGCCTGGCCTCTGAAAAATGTGCAACACGTGCTAAAAGAAGTTACAAAATACTCTAATCTGCTGCTTCTGAGCAAAAGGGAGTTCTGTAACTTACATTAGGCAGCCATTCCCAGGCACCAAGCTGTGACAGTGATAAGCCCATGCATTGCTTAAAGCTTAGCACTATAATGACAGCTTATTGATATGCATGTCACATTTTAAAGCATCAGGGTTCTTCACAGTATTTCCAACATGCATACCTCTATAGCACCATCCAGTCACTGGCAGATAGAACTAAAGGCTCTGTGGAAACCAAAGCTGGTTCCACATTTGTGTGCAGAGAAATCAGACTGGTAGTTTCTTGTTTTGGGGGCCCAACAGCCAATTCACACTATCAGATCTTTATAGGTTCCATATATCCTATTCTTGGAGGTGGCTTATTTTTAATTTCTTCAGAGCTGAGTCAGGCAGATTTTGGGCCATGGTAGCCTGTGTTCAGATTTTGAAAACATTTACCAGGAGCAGAAGTCAGAACAATTTTCCTGCAGGGTCCTGGGAAGATGAGTTTGATTGGCTGGGCTGGGAAGTTAGAAGGTGGCAGTGAATACTGAAGGGATGTCAGAGCTTGGGTGAGGGACAGCAGAGGCCACAAAATCAATAGTCAATAACCAGCACAAGCAGAAGAGCTGGACCCCAGCAGGGCTTGTGGCCTGAGGGGTGAGTGGGTAGGGATGGAGGCATTGAGAGTGAAGGGATGCTGTGGTGGGTGCAGAGCCAGACAGGAGGGAGCCTGGCACAGAGGGGAATGTGGGACAGAAGCACTGACAGCTCAGGTTTGTGGCATACAGGAGGCTTTGGGGCACAATTTGCGAGACCAAAAAGATAGAGGGAAGATGTGGGCTGGTGTAGATTTGGGACTGGAGCTCAGGAAACAGGAATTCTGTACTGGGAGAGTGGAGGAGCTGCAGGGCTGGGAGACAAACTCCAAGTGCTCTGTGAAGCACTGTGGGGTACGAGGCTGGGACATTTGAAGTGTCCCTTTTCATCTCCATAATGATGAAGTACATGCTCTCTTCTCTTCTCTTCTCTTCTCTTCTCTTCTCTTCTCTTCTCTTCTCTTCTCTTCTCTTCCTCTTCTCTCCTCTCCCTTCTCTGGGAGGTGTCAAACCCTCTCCATCTGGGCATCTTTGCAGGGATTCTGCCTTGGGAGCAGGCACAGTCCTGCCACCCACTCCCCATGCTGCCTTCTCTGCCTGATCCATGGGCACTGTGAACTCAGGACCCAGAATCTGCTTTAGGTTAAATTGTGGTCTTTCGACATTAGTTTTGTCTAAATTTAGGGGCTATTCATATACACAGGCCTGTCAGCTAAATATCTAATCCCTAACATCCACATTTCATTTTCTCTGAACAACAGTGAACACTGAGTTAATTCACCTTAGCCCTTGGTTGCCTAAAGCTTTCAGGTGCAGTATAAAATAACAGCATAAACAGAGCTTTGCTTCTACTAGGAATTGCAAACTGAATTTATGATATGGTGGTGGGAACTGGAAATCTTTCTCTGGTATCAGTGGGAAGATGTGCCTTTTCAGTCCAGGAAGTGTGTATTTTGAAATGGGGGAGACAAAACCAAATGTTCAAAGAGTACCCTTTTTAGACACAAAGAAAACACAAAGCAGTTCTCTTTGTAACCTCCTGCATATAAAACACCTGCCATGAAACACTGAATGGCAGCTAGAAGACAAGGTGTGCAGGCAAATGGATTCATTTTCTCTTCCTCTACCTGTCACTTCCAACTGTCAAATCAAAATCTGGCCCTAGATCAGAGCTTAGGTCAAAGAGAGGTTTGGTTCCTTGGCTGCCACCGAGCTGCTGGAATCCAAGCTGAGGAATCCCCTGCCTGGGTGCTGTAGCTGCCTCTCAGCACTCACAGCTGTGCATTGTTCTGACAGTTTTGGGGGTAGGTAGGCACTTCTCTTGCATTTAATCCTTGCCAGGCTTCATAACCTGAGTGTCTGTCTTCCTTTCCCCAAAGGCTCTTGTGCCTCAGAGCAAATCTGTAGTGGTTTGGTCTCAGCACCAAACAGAGCTGACAGAAAAGGTAACACTGGTTTTTCCCTGCTAGCCAGCAATTCAGGACATTTGCTTAGGATGCAGAGGACCTGGATTCACTTTTGCTTTTGTTGTGCCACGTGAATTTGTAAATTTGGGCTACCCTGGGCTGTGTGGGGACCCTCAAGTCCTTCCACTCAAGCTGTTCCACTTTGCCTGACATAATTAAATATTAATTGGGCCAGACTGAAGGAGTAAATGACTTCTTATAGCCTGGCAACTAGGCCAGTCACCTGGGAGAAGAAAATCACAAGTCCTAGCACTCATATTTTACAGCTAGAAGCATAAAGCTGTGTTTGAGCATGTGAATGTTAGATTTATTTAAAAAAAAAAAAAAATTTAGATGTTGCTTCTTTAGACTTCACTATACTAAGCCTTTTTGAGGACCAAACCATCTTATTTGGGTGGCTAATGTAAGGACATGCCTTGAAATGTATGGCCCCATTAAAAAAAAACAAAAAACAAACAAAACAAAAAAGGAAAACCACAAAAAAAACAAAACAAAAAAAACCAAACCCAACAACCAAACAAACCAAACCAAAACAAAAATAAAAACAAAAATGAAACAAGAAACCACAAGAACAGCAACAACAACAACAAACACACTCGAAGAAACCCAAACAAAAACCCCACACCTTTCAGCTGACTTTGAAGAATCTGAGAACAAATGTCAGGTCAGACTGATGCTGCAGGAGTTGATTCTCTCTGGAGTTTTTTTTAAGAAAATACAGTGAATTTCTATTAATCGCTGCCTTAATTGCCCAGTTCAACACAAGAGGGTAGTTCAACACATTTCTGGAAGCCCCATTGTGAACACTTACATTTCCAAACAAATCTTTATTTTCATAAATTTCAAGAAAAAAATATAGTTTCTTATAAGAAACTGCCATTGTGAATAACTGCCTGATGAATTAGGGCAGGCTATCTAAGGTGTATGTTTGTTTTAAAGCTTTCAATGTCTTTTATCTGCAAAGCATTTATATTCACTGGTTTGCTCTAAAAGCACAATATCAATTATCTCTTCACTGAAAAACACTTTTAACTCACATGAAGTATATACAATATATAAAAACATAGCTCTTCTAGTTATTCTAGATGCTTACAGTAGATGAAAGTGGATAATGTTTTTGTTTATGAAATTAGATACTACAATATCTGTCTTGTTAAAATGAAAAACTGAGATCCTTGAAAGGGAGGGGATTTTGTACTTTACCTTCAGAAATTAACTATTGTCATACACAATTTCTAGGCTTTCTCCAGCATTGTGTAAAGGTACTGTGCATTTCAGAATTCTAATGATAAAAATCTGACAGTAAAACAATGCTGAGCTCATGTTATTCTTAGGATTTCAGAAATGTACAGACCAGTATTGAAATGTTATTTTTATGATTTCTCTCTCTAATAAAATGTTCTGTATTTGAATAGAATTAGGGAAGGCCTTTGCAGATGGACACAATTCCATGTTCAGTTTTTTTTTTTCTTTTGCTACGGTGGTTCTTCATTAAAGATTCACAAGACATACCTGAATAATTTACATTGCCTTAATTCACTGGGCACAATAGTTAAGGTAAAAAAGACCACAGTCATTCAGGCAACAGAAGGAATATGTTCAAAAAAGAAAAAAAAAAAAAAAAAAGAGCTTTATTAGAGCTGCTTGCTTCAAATAGCAGGTTCTGTGTGTGTGCATCTACATTTTAATGTTGGCTCATGCTAGTCTAGTCTCTGTTGGTGGTTTCCCTCTTTAAGATGCTAGATTGATAGTGGAATTATCTGCTGTTTAATAAACTCTGAGCCATTTCCACTCCAATCAGCGGAAAAAGAGCCTTTGGTATTTTCCATGCTTTCCTCACGTTGAAGTGAAGGGTCACAGAGAAATGTACTCTTGACCCTGCAGGAGAGACCCTTGTACATTTTCTCAGCCAGTCCCACAGTGATTCATGACAATGCAGAGTACTTAATACAATATGGTTTTCAGACAGTCATATAATAAAATATATAGCTCATAAACTTTAGCTCTATAAACAGAGGTCACTGCCTTGTGGGAACTCCCATGATTTAAGCCTGTGAAAATACTGCTGTGCATTGTAGATCTGACAACCCTTACCAGGACTTTGTACAGAGGACAGTCCCCAGCCACAGAGGTGAAAAGCTTAAACAGAGAGATTATCCATCCAGTTGCATACAAATATGAAGAGAGTTTTAAATCCCATGAGAAACCTCATTGCTTTACAGCAAACATGACTGTGTGGAAGAGAATGTACATACATGCATGCTCAGCCAGTGACTTCTGTGCAAATCTGATCATCAAAATGCTGGCTGCCCCAGGAAAAAGTAGCAGAGAGAAATGCTGAAGTGTGAAACTTTAAACTGAGACCTTTAAATTTCAACTTCATGAATCCTTTCTGATTTCCAAGTTGAAAACAAGACTGGAAACTCTTGACTCTGGTAAAGCATTGTGATTTTCCTACAAAATGTATACTGTAAATGTTGCAGTCCATGCTTCCAGGCGTAATCATGTCTACAAAGTATATTTGTCCTAGTTAATAGTTGATGTTCAATGTGAAAACAGTGGGTAGCACACTCTATTTAAAGACAGCAAAATGATTAAGTAAATGCCTTGGCAGACAGCAGGACCTGTGCAGATGTACCTTGTAATCTTCACTGAAGTACAGGGCCATATGCTGACATATTCCAAACAAGAGTGATGGTCTTTTGCCCAATATATGAATTTCTAAATTAAAATAGCAAACTTGTTATTGGTGCAAGACTTTTCTTGTCCACTTCCTACTGCTGATATATATGACTATAGCCAGATGCAAAATCAACACAGAAACAGGTTTCCCTTTAGCTAAATTTTGATGTTACTGTGAATACATCTACAGAAAATATTACAGCACTGAATGAAGGCTGAATTCTGTTTATATTATGTTCAAGTATTATCTCTCAGATAGCAAATCTTATTAAAAATATCCTTTGTTAATTCCATCAGAGTAATTATAGCAGAAAACAATAACAATTACATTGTAATTTCTCAAAAAAGTAATAACCCAGGACTTTGTATGACATCTAAATTAGATTATTGCGAGAAATTGTAAATTAATTAAAGTCAGCCCTTCAGGCTTTCTACTCTGAAAGTCTGAAACCAAAAATTTCTCTTTCATAAGTCACTGGTGCTGTAAAGGCTGGTAAAACCTCACTCTATCTCCCACGTTCTTTCAGCTTTCCAAAAAATATTTCCTTCCTTTCCAGAAGATGAACTCCAGATTCTTCATCCCACTAGATGTGAAACTGAATCAGCTAAAATACCTGTGTTTGGGGGTTTTTTTGGGTGGACATGTAAATTCAGCATCAGCATCTTTTGGGGGGAAGCAATGCACTATTGCAAAAGCAGGTGACCCCTCGACAAAGGGAAGAATGATGTGCATCTGACTCCATGATATCAGAAGGCTAATTAATTACTTTATTATACTATACTATATTAAAGAGATACATACTATACTATATCATACTAACTTCTTCTAACTACTACTGCTCTTACTACTGAAAACTCGTGACTGTCAGCCGACAGTCCCGACACACACGTGTGGATGCAATTGGTCACCTCGGGTAAACGATCTCTAGAGTACATTCTACATGAGCACAACAAGAGGAGCAGCAAATGAGATAAGAATTGTTTTTTCTTTCTCTGAAGTTCCTTGCTGCAATTCCCAGAAAGTATCCTTGGCAAGTTGTGCCTTGCTTTTCTCTGTGAAGAGAAATGAGGCCACAATGCACCAAATCCATAGCAGCTCATTCTTTTCCATTGACTCAGGTGAAATATTTCTCTTTAAAGTGGAATGCCTTCCCAGCTTTTGGTGCTCAGGGCTGAATCCCCCCACAGGGATAAACCCCTCCAGCCTGCAGGCAGCAGCAGCAAACCCTGTGCCCGTGTTCCTCCTGCAGGGCTGGAGAGACTCCCAGGGATGGGAGCAAGGGCCTGCCTTGGACCAATAAACTGGACAAGTCCTGCAGCCTGGTGTTCTGCAGGATAGCACAGCTGGATTCAGGGAAATCTGCTGTGAAGGGAGCCTTGGGAGATGCCAGGTCCAGCAGCTGGACAGGGGTGCCCCCTGAATGGGAGCAGGTGAGCATTCTGCCTCCTCCCCAGGGCTGCACAGCTCCTGCTGAGCCACCACATTCCTGCTGCCACTGCTCCTCTGTTCCCAAATGAGGCATCCTGCTCTTCAAAACTGCTGAGCATCCAGAAATTCTTACTCATCACATGGGAGCTGTGGGTAAGTGGTCTGGAAAATGAAGTGATATGTCTCTTTTCTTGAAATAGCATCTCAGAAGTCAGTTTTGAAAGGCTTGTCAGAAGTCCTTTTCTTTCTCCTTGAATGTGTCTGAACTGCTCCTCAATTTAGGACCTTCTGATTCAGTTGATCAGTGTCCTGACAACAATCCTACCCAGAGCACTGTGTAAGTCTTGCAGTGATGCTCAGTCTTCCAGTAAGTCTTCAGGCTCCTCAGGTGATGCCTTGTGAAGGCTGACCTAGAGCAGAGGCTGGACAGAGTTAAAGCAGGGATTTATTAAAAGGCCTCAGTGGATGCACCTTGGGCAGCACAAGAGCCCAGCCAGGGCTGCACCCCAGATGAACCAAAATGGTCACAAAATGCACGAGCGCTCACGGGGTCTCTCACTTTTATAAGCCCTGCTCCATTTGCACATTGGAGTTCATTGTCCAATTCCAGCTTTAGCCCATGCAGTCCCATCCTGCTTGTTTTTCTCTCTTCAGCTCACGTTGTTTGTGCTTTTGGGCCTGAGATTTGGATCACTTGTCCTTGGTCCCCAGCTGGAGCAGGAATTGTTTTGTCTCCCTGCTCTGTGCAGAGAGCTCACCATCCCCTAATATGAAACCCAGGCCCACACACTAAAGCAGCACAGAATCTGAAAAATATAAAAGCTAAAACCTGAGGCATCACAGGCAGGAAGTCGAGGTATGCAGTGAAATAAAGGCTTTGTTGGAAGTGGAATAAAACCCCTCACTTGGGGTTTTATTCACAGTTCTCCAATGGGAACACTTCCTTGCCATTCCATTTGCCTTCCCAGCAGTCTGCTGCTGGATTGAGCCTGTTGCAGGACATCCTAAATGCACTTACAACAGTGGCCACAGACCTCAGTGGTCTGGCTCACATTCCCAGGGTTTCCCCAGTCCTGACTGAAAGACTGGGATCTTGAAAACAGGCACCAACTCATAACTGTGGACAACCCTCCTCAGTGTTCTAGTCAGTGATGTGCTTGGAGTTTTCTTCAATTCAAATCTCTTTCTGTGGTAAAATTTAAGGATTATTTAAACAGGAGAATTAACTTTCCAATTACATTCTGCCTGTGAACTTTAATGCAGTGGGAATTCAGAGCTCCTGTGAGCTGCAGGCTCCTGTGCTTTCTGCAGCAAGTTATGATGGCTGTTGCTGTAATTTCTTGTTTCTGCAGATGCAAAGTTGATCTTCCTTCCATTCATCTACTAACCCAAGCAAAGTCTTATCCATCCATTAGTAGCATAGAATACCATTTCTCCCACTTCCTGGCTCTTCTGGCAGCTGCAGACAAATGACTGTCCTGCTAATAGTCCCTCTGTTCCAGAGATTAGTGCTTTAAGCATGTGAAAACAGTATTTCTCAATTTATTCTGACAGAGTTTTATTTGTCAAGTTTACAGAAAGCTTAACCAAGTCATGCTGTGGCACCCCTTTCAAAATAATCTTTAACCAGCTCCAGCAAAGAAGCTGGGATTTGCTCACCACCCAGTGTTCTGTCTCCCTGTGAATCCTTGCTGGTATTTTAGCCTTCCACCCACTTAACACCAATCACACTGTAAATTAAAAAAATATTTTCTTAAATCTCTTTCTTCTGTAATACAGGCATGTTATTGTGTTAGAAAAAATATTAACTGCTACCATATCTGACTGCTGCACAATTATATAGCACCAGAGGTGACTGAGGCAGGGAAATATTATAAAGTCCTCCTTCATAACTGTTTAAACCTAATTTTTTCATGCTTAAGGGAGAGAAACAATTGGCCTTAACCAAATGCAAATTCTGGAGTGTGGATGGAAGTTTTTACTGGAAGCATGGTGAGCTTTGGGGCAGCTCCCAGCAGGACTGATGAGGGGATCTGCTTGTCAGGTGGAGGAGATCACTTGGTGAAGCTCCTTGGATGGTGTGGTTGCGTGCAGGAGCGGGGTGGACATGGTGATAATCTTGGTGATAATGGCAGTTCCTTTTCTGTCACTGGGCAGGTGCTATGACAACAGCCTCTAAAGCCACCTTGCCTGACTGGCTGTGGAAGGCTCTGGGGGAGGTAGGGAGATGAAAGGTGAGTGACTGCAGGGACCCCTGTTGTCACCATCATATTTTCTGGGGAAATCCCCTTGCCCAGGATTTCTCTCCTGGAAAGCTGAGAAGCCTCAGAGAAAAAGGAAAACAATTCTTATCTCATTTGCTTCTCCTGTGTTTTGCTGCTTTGGAACGTGGTTTGGAGATTGTTTATCCAACATGTGAATTGTTTTGACTTAATGGCCAATGACAGCCAAGCTGTGTTGAACTCTGGAGGAGAGTCACAAGTTGTTCAGTAGTATCTTTTAGCCTCCTGTCTGCATCCGTGCTGTATTCTTTACATAGTTTATTCATAGTGTATTCTTTAGTATAGTTTAGTATAGTTTTAGTATAGCATTCTTTAATATAATATAGATCATAAAATAATAAATTAGCCTTCTAAGAACATGGAGTCAGATTCATTTTTCCTACCAACGTCGGGGAACCCAGCAAATACAAGACCCTGTGGATTCCTGCGTGTGTGTCCGGGCCTGTCTGGGAACACAACAGTTATGGAAGCAAAACCAAACCCTCTGGAAATCAGTTCTATCCTTTAAGTTTCTGTAAACACCCAGGAGCTCTGTTCAAGCCTATGAGAAAGCAAGAAACAGCCTCAGGGGAAGGGCAGCAGGAGAGGAACACTGAGGAGTACAGCAGCGAGCACAGCGAGCCCTGCTCCCTCCTCGGCATCGGCTCCCTGGAGCACACCACGCCGATCCCCTGCCGTGCTGAGGGATGAGCACTGACAGCCTGAGCAATGAGATGTCTTCCTGCAGCAGCAGAAAAATCAGGCCCTGTGCATAAAGACTAATGCTGACACCCTCCCCAAAGCAGGGCAAAGCAGCAAGGGGCTTGCTACAGGGAATAATGCCGTGTGGAGACTAATGGAGCAGTCAGCGGCAGTATCTCTGTGGTGTGTAATAGCATAAAGCATTCACAAACATTTAATTAAAATGAATTTAATGGCCGGATTTAAGCTGTTACTGCAGAAGTTAAATGCCAGTTACCAATGTGTTAAGATTCACAATCAGTACTGCATACATGAATCCATCCCTTGGTCTCATCTGTAACTATAGTAATGTTGTGCACTCGCTGGATTGTGCTGGGGGCCCCAGCTTTCAGCTGCTATTGCAGGAGCTGTCATCTATCACATTTTCTTGTGATGCTCATACTTCTATTGTTATTCACTGGTTAAGAAGGAGGGGCCTTTTGTATTCTGAAAAACCTTGGGAAAGTAGGGAGATGGAGAAACTAGAAGCCAAAATTTTCATGTTCTAGGTGACAATCCTTGTTAGGCTAAAAAGACAAATCTGTGGATTTTTCAGCTTGGGAAGTTAATTTAGACTCTAGAATTTTGATTTAAAAAGGAAAGCAAGACCATTTAGACTCGTAGAGCCCACTGCAGGCTCCAAGGCTTTGCAGGAATTCCTTCATGTTGTTGGTACTGTAGAAACAACCTTAGTAAAGCAGATGTCACGTCTGTCCAGTCTGGCATCTTGTCTGCAGGAGGGACTGACACTGAATGTGTCAGAAGATACATGTGCTGCACTTCTTCGGTAAAAAATTTCATTCTCAAGGTAAAGAAACATGAAACGTATGTTGCAAATGTTCTGAGGGTGTTATCAAAAAGAAGTGAATTTTTAAAGAGAAGGCGTCCAAATTTTTATGGAATATTTGATCAGAAAAAGCCAATTTAAGGAAGCACTTCAATGACTAAGCATTTCTGAATAAAGACCTGAACTCCATAAACAGTGCTAAAGCTGCCAAAATTCCTGGGACAGTGCTGAGGAGTTCACCTTGCTTGCCAGTCTCTTACGTTAGGCACACATTTTTCCAAGGTTTTGTTCTTCCTTTAGGACATAAAATTAACTGTGAAGTGAAATCACTGAGAAACATTACATTATCAAAACTTTAATTAATTGCTTCCTGTTACTTGTTAACCTTGCAGGTTTCTCTTTAACTCTAAACTAAGCAGTAGGCACAAAACTGTTCTGTTGATTTGAGATGCTGTAACATCTTGCTACGGATGAAATTTAACCTGGTAAGCTCCACTTGTGTCAGGAAATGGTCCAGCTTTTAATCTAGTGTAGAAAAAAAACCCCAAACAAACAAAAAATGAGTGACTTGAAGTACATCATATGAAATATTAAAGAAATGCAGAGCCAAGTTAGCAGATGTTTTCCCTTCAGTGGCTGAGTGCTGTGTCTGTAGCTGAGACATGTTCCTTGAGGAACCTACTGAGACCACCTCCCAGTACCACTGCCAAGGCTGGGGTCCCACCTCAATGCTGGGAATCACCCCCTTCCCACCAGCACTGCCCACTGGAATTTGGCTCTGTAACACCCAGATACCCTGAGCTGACTGTCAGGACCTCCCATCCCATCTCCCACAGTCACTGCACCCAGGGAAGGAGCCCACCATACCCCACAGGCAAAGCTGTCCCACAGAGCAGCTGGAGATGGTCAGAAATGGACCCAGCTGCAGGGAAAACTCAAAAAAAGTGGGCTTCAGTGATGTCTACCTATCCCGAAGAAGATAATCAGTTTTTTAAAGCATATTGGTGTGAGAACTCTGCCAGGTGTAGGTATGAGAAGAATGAGTTGGCACATTTTATGGGTCCAGAAAAAAACGGGGTCAGTTAGCCTTTTTGGGTCCTTCAGCTTATCCTTTTGCTGTACTGATTGTGTTTTGTTTCTTCCCATGCTTCTTTAAGTATTAGCTGATTGAAATGAATTTGAAATTCAGACATCAGGTATCATTATGTGTTGGCCTTTGACACCAACAGACAGTGAGTTTGACTTGCAGATAGACTTCATGGGCTCTAATCTCAATCATTTCCTGTGTTATAATTCTTAGATGGCAGAAGATCTGATGGGGGTCACCTCAGCCTCTGAGCATTGCCTGTTAAACTGGGGACAGGAAGGGGGAGAACATAAACAGTGTTCATCTGTACGTGAAAAGGTCATTTTAGAGAATAAGAGTCAGAGACTTCATCTGAAGCAAAGAATTGTTTTATTAGTGAGTTTTTAAAAGAAAGAGCATAAATTGGCAACCCAGTTAACCAAACTGGAGAACCCAGGTGGTCACTTAACCTGCACTCAGTCCCCAGGGAGAGGCGTGGCCCTGAGCTGTTGTCACTGCCACTATTGTATTTGCAGGGATCCCTGTGGCAGGGAGGAATGATGAATCTGACTCCATGTTCTCAGAAGGCTAATTTATTACCTTATGGTACTATATTATACTAAAGAATACTATACTATACTATACTAAAGAATACAGAAAGGATACTTACACAATGCTAAAAAGATACTAATGAAAACTCGTGACTCTCTCCAGAGCCCTGACACAGCCTGGCCCTGACTGGCCAAAGAGTGAAAACAACTCACAGCAGAATGCAATGGAACCTGTGGGTAAACAATCTCCAAACACATTCCACACATGAGCACAACACAGGAGAAGCAAATGAGAGAAGAATTGTTTTCCTTTTCTCTGAGGCTTCTCAGCTTCCCTGGAGAAAAATCCTGGGCGAAGGAATTTTTCCAGAGATTGAACTGCCACCACCCTCCAGCACGGCTGGTGCTTCCTGCTCCATGCCACACCTTCCAGCCTGTGATCCCTGGGGTGCTGTGAGCAGGGGAAATGAGGCAGGAGGATGTGACAGTGTGTTATGCCCTCCAAATCCTAAGTGTGTGCCTGAGAGCAGCCTGTTGGGGAGGTTTGAATGAAGGTTTTGATCGTGTGCAGCTCCAAAGGGCCTTGTAATTGATTGTGAGCGAGGCTGCGAGAACATCCCAAATCCAATTCCAGTTACTGCACTGTGCCCATCTAAATCCCCCCGACATGTTATTTGGATATTGTGCTGCCTTATAGATTCTCCATAAAGTGCCAGGCAGGGCTGCTGTGTGCAGCTAAATTATTGCTGTGCTGTAATACAGAAACTGCCCAGAAACTGCCTGTGCACAGCAATATACAATTTTATACAGAGTTTGTTTTTTAACAAGAGAGGTTGTCTCTGCTTTTATGATCGTGTATGGGTTGCAAGGCTGGGCATCTTCATTAATTTTACTCTGTCTTCTACTGAGCGTACCATATATTGCATTTATTGGTTGTCCATTGTGACTGGTTGTGACTGTGACTTGGAGAGATGTAGATATTTTTTTATTTTAATTCTGTGTAAGTCTTCATCCAAGAGCAGACTAGTTGTGAAGAACAGGTGCCCTGGAAGTGAAGCACTTGAATTGTAGGAGATTGGGAAATGGTGCTTTATTGTCAGAGCTCTTCGTGTCTCTTCTCATCACCACCTTGGCAGTGTGCTCCTAGTTGGAGGCTCATCAGCATCACGACAAATTTGTATCCTCATGTCTTGTTCCAGAGCAGTTTCTTTCCAGTTACTGATATTGATCTGATAAGTGCTGAGAAGAAATTCAGAGTGCTATTACAGTATGTAGTCACTTGCTGCTTTTAAATCTTTTGTCTGGTCACAGATGAAGAAGATTTCAAGAAGTAAATATCATGTAATCATATTTGTAGATATAGATGACATATAATACATTATGTTATTATAATTGGCTGTGGGCAATCAACAAGAGCTGCCATATAGTTAGTCTTTAATTTAGGCCAGGAAAGAAAAGACCTTATCTGACAAGAAGAAAACAATCAAATTCCTTAGGATATCTTCAAGAAAGCAAGAGACCAAATGAAGAAGCTGAACAGCTTTAATAAAATTCAGTATTATTCCTTTGGATTATTCAGGACTTTGCAAATTACTATCCAGGCTTAATGGCATTTGCTGACATTATGACAACAGGGGATGCTCCACAGACAGAAAGGGGAATTAGAATTATGTGAGGTTAACTGAAATGATGCTGCTGGTAATAAGTCAGTGGAACTAGGCTGTCACTCATCCTCTCCTTCCGCTTCTGGATCCTGATTATCCTGTCAGTTCTTCATATGCTTCTTTCATAAGCTTCAGTAAGATGAAGGTGTGAAAAAGATGGAGAAGGTGGTCACAAAATCAAATAAAATATACTAAATACTGTAAATATAGGGTGTGACATGTCCCAGGTTAAATATATGTTATGACATATCATTTTCTTGCCAAATGATATGAGATGATGCAGGCTAATGCAATGTGAAATGACACAGCCTAACTACAAGTGCCATTCGATGCAGAAAGATGCATTTAAAGAGTAATGTGGTGAATCCACCGTGCACAATGATTTTGAGCAGGGTATCCAGCCTGTGCTCAGAGTTGTGGATTCTCTGGAGCTGCTGGATTCTCTCCTGTTTTGGATTTCCTGGGGCTCTCTTCACAACTGCTAGCTTGTGTCGGTCTGGCTTATGGCTGCAAGCTGGTGCTTCATCTCACTGGTCTTTGACAGGGTGACACGTTTCAACTGAGTGCCAGAAGCCACTTGTGATCCATTACCATAATTAAGGTTAGAGACTTTTTCCTGTGCTTTTTTTTTTTTGTTTCCTTTCCTTGTTTTTCCAAGCTCTTGAAAAAATTGAGACAGTAGCTAATGTTTGCTGGGAGGTCATTCCCACTTCTTCCCCCAGAAAGTTGACTATACATCTTCCTTCTGTGCATCCCTTGCATGTTTTCTTTCCATCCCGTAACTGCAGCCAACTGTGTTTTCACAGCATAGCAGTGGAAACAGAGAAGAGAGCTGGAACAGCTTTGCTTGCAGGGGCAGAGCCCATCTCATGAAGCACTGCTAGAAACACGTAGGACCACACACACACACACAAAGTAGAAATGTCCGCAGGAATCTGAACGGTTTAACAGCAGCAAAAAGCACCCAAATTGTCATGTGCTACTTACCTGACTGCACTGCCAGGCTGTTTTTCTTGGTCTGGTTCTTGAGGAGGAGAACTACACGCACTGCAGATGTTCTGTCACGTCACGTCTCTCTCGGGCAGCCATGGTAACTAAAAGGAAAAAGACCATAGTGACATGTCCCAAAACAAACTTTACCAAGCTCTCTGAAGCCAAGTGAAAGTGGGATTCAAACTGGGATTTTCTTTGGTGTGTTTCAGGCCAACAGGAAGAACAAGGCTCCCCATCACATACGGGAAGGTGAGGCATTCAGGCAGCTTGGCAGAAGCTCAAGAGAACAGAAGTGTATTTTTCTTGGTGAAGTTTTGAGGTCCTTGTACAAAGCTGTGAATTTGAGGTGAGTCAGTGGGGCTAATAAGGAAGTCTTAACAGAGTTTTGAGCTCTGTTATTTTCCTAAGTGCTAACAGCCAGACAGCTTAGAAGAGAACTGTAAGTGGTACATGCTGATTGTGGGATGCAAAAGAGTCCTACAGCTCTGCTGCTGTATCCTTCTAAACATGAAAGATTACATCTAGGAAAGTTAAAATTGTCAGCACACATTTGCAGCATGAGTAGGAGCAAGCAAATTGCCCTTCTGGCTCTGACTGACTACCTGAACATACATTGTGTCCTGGTAGTTTTCAATCAGCTGCTGGGAAGTTTTCCTGCAGTAGCTGTTAGTTCTCTAAGCGCTGTACACACTGACAGTGACCTAGGGCAGAACAATAATGTTTAAGGAATCATACTATGAAACTTGACAGTAATCCATGCCTTAAAAGTTTGTGTTGAGGGGCTGGAGACACTGGGCACTGCTCTGTACTCCCCACCCCACCTCTCGCCTCCTGTGCTTGGGCCTGACACAGTGCAGGATCCCAGACAAAGCCCTGCTTTTCCAGAGCCTCTCAGAAAGTGTTATGCAGAGCTAAATAAATGTCAGTGCTGGTTTATATAAAATAACTATATGTGGAGGAAAGGAACATGATCCCTGCTGTCAGGCATCAGTCTGGGGGGTGCCAGGGAACATGCTGTAGCTGGGACACATCTGGGTGTCTCTAGCTGAAGCCTGACTGCATTCAGGCCTGAAGCAGAGCCAGTGGGAGCTGCAAGACTGAGCTGACTCTGAGAGTGCTCCCAGGGTGTCCTTGCATTGCTGGGGTGGGCACAGAGCTGCCAACAGTGCTGGCCCGAGCCTGGAAACTCAAGATACATCGCTGTGTGCAGTTGTATATAAAGGAAAAATTAAAATGGGGACTGCCATTACAGACAGTGCTTTTTCTTTCCTCCTTCAAATGCCTTTGGCTTTACCCATCACTGATCTGTAGGAAACAGGAGGCAGTGAAGGCTTGGTATTTCCACCACCGGCCAGGCTTGCCAGGATTTTCATTTCCAGTGCTGGCCAGGAGAGTGCTTCTGCCTGCTGCAGTGTGAGAGCAGCCCTGCAGCTCCCCACTGCACTGGGGTGGCAGGGACACAGTGCAGGGCTTTGGCCACCAGTGGAGAGGGGCTGAGTGGCCTTTGGGCTGGGGCTGCAACCTCCCTTCGTTTGGGTGCCAAGAAGCTGCAGTGCCAGGCAGTAGTTTGAGTCTGACTTGTGCCATGGGCTTTTTGCCTGTGATTGCTGCTTCTAAGATGTTAAATCAAGCCTTTTTTTTCATACTGCTGGATGACAGAGCTACTGCCCTTCCATTTTTCAATAAGTCTATGTCCTATACTTCCCAAATTGTTACTGAGGTGTGCCTAAATCTGTGGTTCATGTGGGAGGGAGGTGTTAAAGTATGTCTTTTAATAGATTTACTGTCATTTACTCACGCAGTCTATTGTTGCAGTAGACACCAACAGCACTGATCTGTGTACACAACGTTGTGTAAAAAAGGCACGGCTGTCTCCAGGTCTCCACAAAGGCTGCATTGGCCAGTCCCTGCTGGAGGGTAGTTTTGGCTGGAGCAAGGGGAGAGAGTAGGGGAGTGTTTTTGAACTCATTTTTTAAGCAGTGACTTCCACTGAAGTTTGAAGACGGGGTAAAGAATCCCTACATTACCAGCCCTGCTCTGAGTGGGAAAAATTTATGTGCTGCTTGTGACTTTAAAAATAAGTGTCTCCTTGGCTAATGGTGCTCTTTAGAAAGATAGAGCTTGAAAATGCAGGCAGCAGTTTTCAGATTTCCTTCATACCTGATTCTTTCTTTAAATTTTGTTCTTAAAGTCTTTCTTCATTAACATGCAGTTAATCATTTGGCAATTAATTTAGCAGACATCTGTCATTTTGCATATTTTGTAATGTAATAACAGTTGCAGCCATTGGACGAGACCATTTGCCAATGAGTGAGATAATATGATGGTGTCAGAAAAACAATCAGAGCCTGCCCTTTCATCCTTGAGAGGAACCTTTCAAGTGCATCCAAGAATTCCACAGGGCAAACGCCAAGTCTGCATCTGTGTCTCCAAGCCATACTCAGACTTTCTTCCGTTTCTTTTTGCCTCAGGGGATCCAGTAGCCACAGTGTGTCTGAACTGATCGCTTACCACCAGCATCATCTGGGTTTGGATATCTTTGATATCTTCAGCTCACCCCTCCCAGCAACATCTGAGGCAAGACTCTAATTAAGGACTGTTGTCTCTTCTCTTGGAGGTTAGTATTCTTGTACTTCTGTGGCCTCTGCTTTGAGGCTCCCTGACTAATGTCAAGGACTGAGCAAATTACTCCGAGCTTCTTGTCAGCGATGTTCCTTTTCAGAAGTTTAATTAGCAGAGAATAACACGGTTTGAAATAAATGTAGCCAAACCAAAAGTCAGCTCCTGCGAAGGGCTCAGCTTGTTAGCAGTAAGGCTCTTAGGACTATATCTCTTTTTGAATGGTGCAAGCTTAAGACAGGTTGGAGAACTCCACAATCAATGAGTCCCAAAACTGCTTTTACAAACACCTGCAGACAAGCTAAAAATATAGAACATCTGGTATATGTGTATGCATGTATAAAATGAGCTTTTTTTTTTTACTTTTCCTTTGCATTGAGTGCTGCTATGTGAGCTAAACCAACATAATGTTGTTAGTGTACTTTAGAACTGAATCAGTCCAAAAGTGTGATTAATTCTTTGATCATGGAGACTTTCAATATGTTCTGTAGGACTCTGGAATTCTCATGTCTGGAACAAGAACTACGTATGTATTTTTACTGGTACCTTGAGATGCGGCAGGAATTATTGTTTGAATCTCTTCAAGTGTTCACAAACCTCAGTGGAGCTGGTAAAAAAAGTTTAAAATAGATAAAAGAAAGTGCTTCTTTATGCAGTGGGTGGTGAATTTCTGGACCTTGTGGCCATAAGTGTTTGTATGAGCAGGTGCAGAAAGGACTAGACATTCATGGAACAAGAGCCTAGAAATGGATGCTGAGAGGGCTGAGCAATACACACTGCAACAACAGCTTTGGGGGAGTAAAACACAAATGGAGAGCAGAGAGTGACTGACAGTCTCTCTCTAAACAGTTTCTCCTGTTAGCACAGTCAGGATCCTGGGCCCGAGGATCCATTGGTCTCACCCAGAAAGCAGTTCCTAAATCCTCCTGTGTGTGCAATTTGTACCTGAGCAGTGGAAGTTGTCAGGTTCAGCCATGGCTCTAGAGGCTTATTTCTTGTCAAACCTGCAATCAGAAGGGGTAATCTCCCTGTGCTTGCCCTCTTGGCAGCCCAGGGAGCACAGGCTGTTTCAGAGCACAGCTGAGCGTGTTGGCCAGTCTCCCTAGGGAAAATGGTTACCTTGACTTTCCCAAAGCAGCTCTACTTCATCATGCAAATGGCAAGGATCATTTCTCAGCAAGCCTCTTACTTCCAGAGGTAATATATCTCTAGGCATTTCCATTAGTTCATTGTCCTTCCCCAGCACCGTCCTTTGGCTCAGTTGCTTGGCAAAATGAGAGTGAGGCAAAATGGATCTGAGTGGCATTTGGCTAGCATGCTCAGAAACACTCAGCTCATCTGAAAGTCTCTGCAAGTACCAGCTATTTCTACAGCCACTTCAGTTGGAATTAAGAGGACAAATCAAGGTAAGTAAAAGCCTAAGCAAAGGGCTCTCTTTCCCTCATGTACAGACAATACATGGAATTTATGAGACCCACATCTTTGATTTCATTTCCCCTCTTGAATCCCTTCAGTGCTGCAAAATACTGCTCGCTTTGAATGCAGATTTTATTTTTGCATTCCCATCTCTTCATACTGTGCATTCCTTGATCTCCATTTCTGTTGTCTGTTTTCACAGAGCTCACACAGTCAGAAATATCTGTTTAGGGTCACATCATGAGCTGACAGGCACATGCTGCTCAGGCTCCAGTGGAACTATATGGACATTTTTTGGTTATAGAGACTTGGGGCAGTATCTCTGAGAACACCAGAGTAAAGTGCTTCATATTTCTTTTGCTGGTTCAATGCTTGGAATAAATCCAGGCAAAAAACAATGTGGATTAAAAATGGAAACTTCTTCTCTAGCCCTTTCTGCATGCTGGCTTAGTGATCACATGAATTAATTGGGCATGACTTTTCCTTAGTACAGGGCAAACATGCAACTCTGTGTCAGAATGTGAAAAATCAGTCTTGATTTCTTATGACCCTGTCCCCAAAGCTGCATTACTTTATCAGGGAGAGCACTTTTGGGGTGACTGTACCCCAGTAAAACTCTCACAGGCTTTTCTTCCTTACCATTAGCTTGCTCTGTTGCATTGATTTCATCATTTGTAAAGTGCAGATCGAAGGCATCTCAACACATCTAACACACAATGCAGACCATTAAGAAGTGTGAAAGAAAAACCAGCCAGTTCATACACAAACTCAGTGTAATAAACCTAAGAACTTGGCACGCAAGCAAACCCAGTAACTGTCAGAGAAACCACTTGTGCAGTAAAAGGGCGCTTCAGATATTTACAAAATACTGTTCCTAAAGCCTGTATAGGCACAAAGCATTCTTGTCACACTTTGCAACAGCTGTGATTAAAAACTATTTGAGGGTAAATGTGTTTTCTGGTATTTATCAGTGGGTCATTAACCTTAACAATATCAACATTTCAATTGTCAGCAAGATTAAAAAAGCCCATTATAGCAAAATGAGCACATTGTATGTAGAGATACTGGAGTGCTGATGAATTACTAGCTCTGCTCAGATATAGACTTCAATAAAGGTGCAGCCCTCAGTGTGGTGAGAAATAGAGGATGAATTAATTGTTGTGTGAAATATAATGCTGAAGTGTTAGAAGCAAACCAAATGAGATGGTTTAGCACATGGAAGGACTTAGAAGTTTTATCCACAAGATAAAGAATATACATAAGCTTTTAGTTTTTGTAGGTGATGGCAGTAATGGTGGTGCCGACCTGAGTAATGGAGTCTGGGGATTCAGGCCCTTATTTCCATACAGCTGGGAGAAGGAGTCCAGGCAGGAAACAGGCTGATTCCACACACAGAACTGAGCAGAGGGACACAGAAACAATGGGATCAAAGAGGAAAGGGCATGACAAGCAACACCATACTGCATCCACCTGGTCCCTTGTTCAAGGGATTCCTGAGGAGGATAACCCCAAGGACCACCTGGGCCTCTACATTTTGGAGTTGGAAATGAGTGCAGGACATTCAGAATTTAGGGCCCATATGACAGGAACTGCTAATTGCTACCTGGCTATGCAATGCAGGTATAACACACTGAAACCTGCTGTGTTTCAGAGAACTATGGCACAAAACTCCTCTGGGAGGAAGTCTTCTCATTCCAAAGCCAGTGAGTACCATGGTGAGTACCATGGAATGGACAGCGCAGAGAGGAGCAGGCTCTGCAGGGAAAATGGTGGTCAGGCTAGGAAAGATAAAGGCTCACTGCATATTTCTGTGGTAATACTGAGGTAGAAGGGGGACCTGAACCTTGCAGTGACAAAATCTTCCCCATCCTCCCAGTGACAGAGCCATGGTGACAGAGCCATGCTTTGGTTGGAAGGAAAGCCTTGGGAAGGAGCTCATTCCTTCATCCCAGGGCCACATCTCCTCTTGGCACTTGCCTCCTGTGCAAGGGACTCTGCAGGAAGCAGAGCAGCAAACATTTGTGCACTGCAAAGGAAGAAGGGCCAGGGAACAAAGGTCATGACCCAAACCCAGGCCCCCCAGCTGTTTTGCTCTCTAGTACAGTTTTTAAGTTATAAAAGTAAAGACATAACAGGAGCCTTTGAGAAAGGTTTTTTTGGTTGCTCTCTTTTCCCTCTGCTGGTTATTTTTCTAAGTGTGTGTGCACAGGAGAATGTTCTCAGGGGTTCATTTATTTCTGTCAGATAACTTTCATTACTCTAATAAAATCCACTGTCTGACAGCTTTTATTTCTGGATTCTGAGTTGTCATGCTTTTCTGAGGTTTCCCTCTGACCTCTAGGATGTGTAAGGTGAGGGAGAGACACGTCTAGCATTTGTGAGTGTTTTAGAAATACCAGAATTCAGAAAAGCCTGGCAGTTCCTGTCTGGTAGATCTAATTTCAGGCTCTAGTAAGACCATGGAAAGAAACTGAAGGTCAGCACTAGGAGCAGGTGATTCTCTTTAAAGTGAAACCTCAGTGCAGAGATGACCAGAAAGGTCAGTCACACCTGACAATTACAGATTCTCCCAAAACAGGTGGAGGTCTGACATGCAGAAGCCTCCTCTTCTTTTTATATTTTCCTTCAGTCTGCTGCCAACATAGGCACCCAGTCCCTTCTGCAACAGCAGAGACAGACTTGTTCCACTAAGGAAGCTCCAGGGACAGAGACTGCTTGGTACAAAGTTCTGCTCTTGTACAGGGAGCAGAAATACATTTTCTGGGTTTTCCAACTGAAAAGGAAAGCATATGCCAACCCTCTGCAAGGTGTCCTGCAGATGTGTAGTAGGTCTGATGCTTTTTGAACAGTTCCTGTGTAGGATTTGCCCTACCATAATCTGGGTACATGTTCAACACTTTGCTGGCAGTTCTGGTGAGTCCCAGGAGAGGACTGTGTGTGTGCAAGGACACATGGCACTTGTGTGGGGGCTCTTTGTGCACTCCAGCCAGCTGGAGCTACAGCTCTGATGGAGCTGCTGCTGCCCCTCCAGCCATGCCTGCAAACCTCAAACAGCAGCCAGTGCTCAGAGGGAATGCACAAAAGTGTCCCTACATGCAGGGATGCCAGCTCCTCCTCTCCTGCTCTCCTCCTGTCGTGGGCCCCTGTTGGAAAGGGGAACTGATCTCTCCTTTTCCAGTAGCAGAGGTTTCCCTGTGAGACTGCTCAGGTACCTTGCAAAGTCACAAACACATGTCTTGTACTGGGCTATAAGAATGAAACCTGCCCTGAAACCTGGATTGTTGTATATGAAGAAAATTTGACTTGATACTGAAGTGGCTTCTAGTGAAATCTTATGCATACAATTTAATTTTGAAATATTTTGGAATTCATAAGTGTCTTTTGCTTGCTAACAAGCAGAAGGGAAAGAAACAATTAGAAATAAAAGCAGGGGGTTGATGAAGATGATATCTAGTTAAAATTACCACATTCATATGAGCTCCATTATTGCCTAACATGTTTTCTTTGGCATTTGAAAGCAGATATGATGCCAGAGTGGACTTGGTATGGATACTGCTCAAGGTGAAGGAAAGATAGAGCAGAAAGGATAGGCACTAGAAATATGACCTGAATAATGCCACTAGAAAAATGCCACTGAATAAGAATCTGCATGGGAAGAAACCAGCATGGAGGACATATGGGAGGAAAAGTAACTCCACAGCCAGAGATTCAGTGGCATGGAGGGCAATAGATGTGCAGCCCAAACAGGATAGTGGGCAGCAAGTGAACTTGTGGACCAGTGCAAAGTGGCAGGTAGGTCAGGTCACTCTGGAAGCACAGGTGCCATCCCATCAGAGCACACAGACAACAGCATTTCCCCAGGTGTGCCCAGGAGGGAGAGCAGCAGCTACAGGAATGGTAAGAGGAGAAAGTGTAGGCAAGTCAGAGTAATGCCCAAGGCAGGGATAAAAATCTATCTTTGTAGTTAAACAATATAAATAGAAAAATGGTGTATGGCTTTTGCACTAATTTTCAAATGTAAAGAGAACTGTTTAGACTCTCCTGCCCTACACCTTTGTAATTGCAAGATAATGTTTGGAGCTTGGACGTAGCCATAGTCTCCAAAAAGGCATGGTATCAATGCCAGAACCTGCTATAAATGAAGCTGAAGGAGACAGCATTTTAGGTTAAGAGAAATCCATCATTTCCAAAGATTATAGGCCAAATTCTACTCTCTTCACATCTCTGCACTTTGACTAAGGTAAATTGAGGCATTAAATGAACCATTCTGATTTATAACAGACAAAACCTTGATGAAGGGGTTGTGAATGCACCATTCACAACAATTAAAAAGATTGAACAATTAACAGTAGGATAATTGAGAGTGTAGTGTCTGATCGATTTATATATAAATGCATCATTATCTGTCAAAACATTTATTGTTAGCAATACAATATTCATGGCACAGCATTGATGATATTCTGCAAACTACCTGCTATTCAAACAGTGCCCATTTATCACCTGGCAAGATCTATTCAATCATATCTCATTAAGGAGTTTGAAGATAGTCTTCAGTGTCCTCTGTGATGTCTGAATATCTGTTGTCAAATACTCCACTAGCCTTGCTTTTTGCACATCTTGACTTACTGAAATTAGATTGCTTGAACTGCTGATCTACCAGTGGAAATGACTGAGGGGATCTGATACATGCAAATGTGAACACTGAACAGTTTTCTGGAAACAAAACCTATTTTAAGGAATACATTTAACAAGTATCTTGGGAAAAGTCATCTTCTCCTATTTCTCTTGCTATTTTTGGTTGACTTGAAAGAGAGGGGAAGAGCTACAGGAAGAAAAGATAATCGTGAGGTGTGAAACCGAGTTCCTCTGTGACTGTGTTTTATAAATATTTGCTATAACCCTCTGCCTGAATGGAGCTTTGTTTGGGGAATCAGGCAGCAGATGTTTGGCCTTACCTGATAGCTACTTTGGCAACAGGTTTTACTTCCCTGTTGTGTGTGACACGGTGCTAAGGCCATGGTTTGTATTTATAGTCCTGTGGGGCTTCCAGGCCAGATTCAAAAGCTGCAGAAGTGACAGGAGGACTTGCACTGACACAGTTGGCTCTGGTTCAGCCTTTCTCTGAGCAAGGAAGGGACAAATGCTGTGTTTTGCCATGTAACTATTAGATGAAAAATACTGCTTCTCATCTTTATCATCTTTCAAATAACAGGGTGCCACCCCTACAGTAATATCATGTTTCTATATTAAGACTAAAAACTTAGGAGAGGTTTGAACTTACGTCTGCATGTTTTCAAAGTAAACATGGAAATCTGATCATTTTAACCAGAATGTAGTTTCTGTAGCAGCTACTAAAATATTTGTATTGCTTTTGCATTCCCAGGTTTGAACTAATATTGTTTTAAGTACTCTGTGTTCATAACAGAGCCGGCCGTTCCTGCAAAGAGCTGTGCAGTGCCAAAGAACATTTCTTAGTGCTATTTGTTAGTGTCTGCTGGCTAGTTAAGCACCGCTGCAGATGTACCAAAGCCTGAACTTGCTAGAACTTAACCTCCAGAAATAAATCCCTGCTATAAACAAAAGTTGGCCAAAATAGTTGCTCACAATGAGCTATAACCTAATAGATAGAGGAGAGATTTCACTATCCCAAATGCAGAGTGGCTGAGGTGTTTCAGCAATATGTTAAATACCTTGGAGCAGGAGCTATCGTTTGACAACAATTTGACAACAGTCTGTGTACACACACACCTGTGTGCCATACTGTGCCCTAGCAAAAGACAAAAATTCCTCAGCACTCCTCTGGCCATTCCTCCTGAGTCTTAGCCTGCTTATGGTCTTGTGTGGGTTGTAACTTTAAAAGGAAGAGCTGGCAGCAAATGAGCCAGAGTCACTTGCAGGTTTTTCTCCTCAGAAAGCCTTCTGACCTTGAAAAGCCTTAAAGCTGCATTCCTCGTGAAAAATAACTTCTGCTTAGTGCTGAGCACGTGTATTGTTGCACAGACAAATAGACAAATAACAATGTGAGTACATGCCTTGATCATTTATCCTCCTCAGAGGGCCATAAACCATGAGTAAATGCAACAAAAGCAGAAGATTAATAGTGGGCGCATAATGCTTTGCATTTTTCATAATGATTCTCCACAGATACAATCAGTAAGTGTCACTAATTGGTAGGCACTTGTTCTGCAGGGGGCCCAATCCTCCCTGTGGGGGGGTTGGAGGCCAGTGCCCGGTGCTGTGTGGGGAGGGCAGAGGAGGCTCCTGAGGAGCAGCACGGGCTGCGCTTGTCCAGCGCCGTAACTCCAAGGGCTGGGCAGTGCACGGAGAGCCCAGCAGCCTGGCTGGGCAGGGCAGCTCCTGCAAACGCACTGCTGGCTCTTCAGCCTTGAGGGGAAAGAGGTGGTTGGCCCCCAGCCAGCTGCTGAATTTAACATGTATTCAGCAGAATGACTGGACTGGCATAATACTGTAATCCTGCAGCATCCCGCTGATCTCCTTCAGATCTTCTTGGCTTGTTGGCTGTCTCTGATCCTCATTCCCTGTGGGTGCAGGGGGGCTGTGTGGGAAACTGCTGCAAAGATTTCCTACCAGTGCTGTCCAAACACTGTCCTAAGCAGCAAGTCCATGCAGAGGTATCCATCCTGAATGTTATGAAGGGCCGTACAGTCCCAGGAAAAGCACTTTCATCAAACTTTTATCAAATTTGCTTTGTTGCTTGAATTGATCTTTTCTTTTTTTAAAGTCTTACATAAAGAATGAGAGCATATTGTGTCTCTTCTAATACTCTAACTCTGAAATTAGAGATCTGCATGTATCCAGTGTTATGCCAAGTAGAGGTACCCAGGCTTCCTCCCTGGAATGGTGCTGGTTTTGGGCAGGAAGCTCTGCCAGTGCAGCTGTGCTGCTCCCTGTGCCCAGGCAGATTTGGCTCTTTTTGTGCAGTCTGGGTATAGTGTATGGGCTCAGGGAGTGACCATAGAATTGGTACCACACCCAGCAGTGCATGGAGAGTCCTCCCTCAGACCTCCCACACCGAGATGATGATGGGCCCAAAAGCCAGGAGCTCTGCTTTGCGTTGGCCGCGCAGCTTCTGAAATTGCCACACACACATTGCAAGGCTGCTCCTGTTGCCAGCTCTCTGAAATGTAAAGCCCAATGATTTGGGCTGTGCACCAGAATTTCCCCAAGTGAACTCAGAGAAAATCATCTTACACAGATTTATCTAAAAAGCTGCCTGGTGGTGTGGATTTCCCCAAATCCAGAATTCCCACATCATGCATACTCACATTCTCCATAAAACCATGTAGTGTCTTCCTGCTCTCATGTAACTCCAGGGATCTGTCCTGCTCCAGCCTGAGAATGCCACTAGAATGGCATCTCCTCTGCAAAAGGGAGGATGTGGGACAGATGGAGACACAGAGGGGCAGGGTATATGTGGCTTTCCAACCTCTTTCTGTCTGCACCCCCCTTAAGGAAGTGGACTTTGTGCCTTTGTCTTCTCCCCACTCCTAGTTAAAAGCTGCTTTTAGCTTCCTTCCTGTGTCCTATAGAAACCTCATTGTCTGTTCTCCCCAAGAAGGCAGGAAAATAGGAAAAGCAGCTTGTTAAGCAAGGTAAGGCTCATAGGAGCATCACTCCACAAATGGCTCTGGCAGAGGACAAGCCCATTAGGGAAAAGCTGTCAGTGCTTTAAGTGCCTCTGTTGACCAGGCATGTGCTCTTTTACTTGTTTTACCTATTGCTGATCATCTTCATCTCTCCCCCTTTCCTCTTTTGGCTATTTGTACTTTTGTCTCTCTGCAGTGCCTTGAACACAATATGGTTTCAGTCTGGCTTCTTGGCTCTGCTGTAACAGAGGTATTTCTGTTACTAAGAGCAGTCAAATAAAATCCAGCAGTCTTGGGATGTGAACATTTGTGGTCAGTCTCAAAAACCAAAACCAAAGTAGCAGCTTTGTTCTTTTCAGGCAGATCATCAATTAGGGCCAAAATGGGTAACGTGTCAGCATGACTTACTGACTCTAGGCTGCTTTTTAAAAAGCATCCAAGATACATAGACCATTACTTGACATGATATAGATATTTGTACAACATTTACCCTACAATTATTGAGAAGCTTCTGAACTCTCTGGGATGTCTAACTTCAGAGCTCCCTCAGTTTGCTATTTGTTTATGGCAGCAGCAGGCAAACCACTGTCCCTTATGTGAGGGAAAGATTTGTAGGAAAATAATGCAGAATATCATGAAATCACCTCCACTTAAGGAGAGTCACTGCCTGAATGAGAATGACTGGACCCTTCATTACTAAACTGTGCTATCAGGTACTTTTGGGGTAATCAGAGATTACCACCTCTGCAAAAAATGCCTCTGAAAGGAGAGCCTGGCTGCCAGACAGGCATTTCCAAAGGGGAAGGAGCTTCTCTGCTGCAAACCAAGGAACACAAGCTCTTCCCTCTGCGCTGCACTGCATGGAGATGAACAGGAGCAGGGCTTTTAGCAGAGCTGTCCTGCTGCACCAAACATGCATTTGATGTTCAGTGGCCCCACACAAGTGCAAGAGGAGGGCTTGGATGGGAAACATCTGAAAAGGTATTAACTGAGGCCACCAATGCACTGTGGGCCAGAGCTTGACTAGACTGCTTGGAAAAAAAAAAATCCTGCAAAACCCTGTTCCCTTTTTAGTCAGTGTCTCATATTCTGTTATTTACTGGTGCCTTCTATAATTTGCACCACTATGTGTTGGGACTTGCTGAAAATGAAAGCAGAGCTTGAGGGAACAGATTTCAACTAGTATGTCATATCCAGGGAAGTTTCCTTGATAGGAATGTTCCAAATTTTCTGGACCTGACTGTTCCACTCATTCATCTTGGGAACAGTTTACCAGTGCCTGTGTACCTGCTGCAGATCCAGGGGACTGAGAGCATTCCCCTCTTTGTTGCTTGTTAAAAATGTATTTCTGTGAGCTAAGAGCTGCATCTTTCCAGTTAAAATAAGCTTTGGTCAGCGGAGTTTCAGTACTCTTTCTGAAAACCCCTGCCTACAAATGTGGATCTGTAAGAAGGGAATATCTGAATCCTCCTTTAGACATAAACATAGCAGGCTCTTTTTTTAGGTAACATGCTCTGGGGGGCAGGGAAACAGCCATTATTGCCATAAGTTTAATTTTCTGTTTCAAAACTCTGGAGACTCAGGTGGCTGCTGCTGTCATTGGTGGGAAAGAATTTCAGACACTGCAGGGTGATAAATCAGAAATGATACCCCATAGGTAAAGGAGTCCCCAGAACTATGTGAACCTGAATATGGAATTCATTGGAAATTCACTGGAAATCAGGAACTGACCTGAAAGCCTCCCTTGGTTGGGCTTATTATGCAATTGGAATCAGCTGGGTGGGATTGGCAGAGGATTTGCCTTCTGAGGGTTTGTTTTCATTGCTGCCTGATTGAATGCACCTGGGGCAGGAAGGGGATTTTTGTCTGGCAGTCAGAAGAATTGGCCACACTTGAAAACTCTGGCTTGAGTTTTTTAGCTGGGATGGTAGTAGTCAATAGCAGACTGAGATGATGGGAAGATTTGGGGTTGTGGTTCCAGCCACATGTTCCTGGGAATTCAGG
Organism: Pyrgilauda ruficollis; assembly: GCF_017590135.1. NCBI lineage: Eukaryota > Metazoa > Chordata > Aves > Passeriformes > Passeridae > Pyrgilauda > Pyrgilauda ruficollis. The sequence goes on along the minus strand of NW_024529821.1, from coordinate 1,575,546 downwards.
GGTGAGTCTTTTCTCTAGTCTGTCCTTGTCTGACTCAAGAAGAAGTGATTTATAAGAGCAGTATCATGGGGATTTTTGTGGCAGAGTGTGCGCTGTGCTCTGAAGGTGTTTTGTTGTCTAAAGAGGGCTTTTTTTAAAGTGTATTTTTAATCTCTAATTAAAACATGGCTGAAAGTCAGTCTCTGAAAGAGTAGGATTAAAACTTAGTTAGATTTTATGAAGTAATTAGAATGGCATTCATAAAGCCTGTGGCCAGATCAAAAATGCACTTTTATCCAAAGCACATCTGCTGTATCTTTTCTTATTAAAGCACTTTGACCTTCTGCTGTGAACAACAGAAGGTTTGGCAGGTGATGTGATGTGCTCTAATCACAAAAAAGTAGGAGAGAGTTGCAATAACCCTGGAGTTCATGGAGTTTTGCTTCCAGAGAGCTTGTTATGATTTCCACTTGTCCCTAGAAAAACTTTGCACTGAGAGCAGATTTTGTGTGAGCTCAGAAAGAAAACAACCTAAATGGTCATGTATGCACATCCCTTTCTTCTATGGCTAACCTGGGCTCAGGCCAGGCTAAATTTACTCTTTTTTTACCTATGTACCTCTTTTACCTACATAAAACAGGAAAAAAAACCCTTTTTATACTTGAAGACTTGTTTTATTTCTTTTTCTATCAAAGACTACATTTTCCCAGTACTGCTGCCTCATTAAGATCCTCTCTAAAATACCACAGTGGCTGTGAACACAGTTATTTCATGCTTTCTGCAAGCTGGCCAAAGCCAGCATTAGCTTGTTGCTAAACGATGCCTGAGGTTGTCCCTGTGTCTCCTGTCTGCTGTGTCAGCCCAAAATGCAGTTCTCTGCAGAAGGGGGGAGTTGGTCACCTGGATCTGGGAGAGGAGCAGATGGAATCCCAGGAGCTGGAAGGGCAAGAGTTGTATTAAATAGTGGACAGGCTTCTGTAGATTTTCTTTAGAGCCTGTGAAGAAGAGGAGATGATTTTTGTGTTAGGTTTTTAGCATCAAAGCTTGGGGGGGTGGGGTTGCTTCCAGCTGTCTCCTACAGAGATCTCATGCTTGGGCTGATTTTCATCTGTCTCTGTTCTTTTGTGATCAAAAGTAGAAATTTGCATCCTCAAGCTAGAAAATTAAATACTTCCAGTAAAGCACAGAAAAATTGTGTGGAGACAGGTCTATAGGAGAGATTCTTGAGCAGAATAGACACAGGGGAGGTGCCCTGTACCCTGGCACAGGGCATGGGGCTCTTCCCCCTCTGTTCCCTCTGTGAGTTGCCAGCACAGTTGTAATTATGAGCATGGGTTCTAATCTTTCCTTTATAGCTCAAACCTGTGGATTCTTTGGGATTTTTTTGTTAAGTTTGGGATTAAATGTGTGAGATGGTATTTTTTGTTTGGACTTAGATGTTTATTCATTTTTATTTATGTTACAGTTTCACAAATTGTAAGTTCTACAGTATTTTATTCTAATTAACTAAAAATGGAGTTGTATCTTTCTTTCTACAAGGATTTTTAAGGATAAATTGTTTAATTAAGAAATGATACTTAAATTATTTTTACTTTTAACTTAATAGCTAACTACTTGTGGTTCACAATGTGGACTTTTTTATTCAATTACACAATACTACTCAAACTCATGAAAAAGGAGGACTAGTATCTGCTCTAAAGCTTCTATCTTTTTTGATATATATATATATTATTACATTCTAAAACTTTAAGTGTTCTATTACGTGATATTATATCCTTCTGTTCAATTTATACACTTATAATCTTAGTTCTGTTATTTAATTTTGGAAGTCTTCTCCACGACCTCATGTCAATTGCAGTGCTCTCTTGGGGGTCAGTGCCTGTCAGCACAGAAAGTCTAAAATTCTCAGCAATTAGGGTTTATACACTTATAATCTTAGTTCTGTTGTTTAATTTTGGAAGTCTTCTCCATGACCTCATGTCAATTGCAGTGCTCTTGGGGGTCAGTGCCTGTCAGCACAGAAGGTCTAAAATTCTCAGCAATCAGGGTTCCAACACAAACCTTTACTAATGACAACTCTCCATTCCATGGGCATCCCTAAAATCTCCTTTTGAAACATCTTCTAGAGACTCTCTGAAAGGAATGAGAAGCTATCCTGACAAATCAGATCTTTCATAGAGCACAGAAAGTCTAAAATTCTCAGCAATTAGGGTTCCAACACAAACCTTTACTAATGACAACTCTCCATTCCATGGGCATCCCTAAAATCTCCTTTTGAAACATCTTCTAGAGACTCTCTGAAAGGAATGAGAAGCTATCCTGACAAATCAGATCTTTCATAGAATATTGCCAGTGGGAAACCCCAGACTGTGAGGCATATCTGAATAAAATATGGATGGTTTTCAGGACAAAATGTGGGTTTTATTTTCTTTCTATAAAGATAAGATAGTGAACTAAGTAGGACCCTAAATAGTATGGTATTAAGTCATTGCAATCAGGAAAACATACTGATTTTTCTTTCTTTTGTATTTTTATGCAAAGCTTCTTACATGAGAGCCTTGCTTGGCAGCTTAGCTTTCCATGGAAATGGGGTGTGGTGACAATACAAAGTTTCCTTGTCTTTTCCAAGTTCCTCTCTGGCCCAGGGGGTCAAGCGCAGGCCTTAGACAAAAACACATACCCACCCTTGTCAAACCCTGGGGGGATGGAGCCCAGCTGTGTGTGGGGGTTGCCTCTGCTACAGAGGTAAGGGAGGGAGACTACTGCTGCTCAAAGGCTTCAAAGATTACAGAAACCTTGGTTTTCTTTAAAACAGTTGCATCTGATTTGACTCCCATTACATTTTCATCCATTACTTTGGGCTCCAGGAAATGGCCTGTCTTGCATTCCCACTGGAGCAAAGGTCTGTGCAGAGACACCTCGAGAAGGGTCTCACAAGCAGCTGTATTTACCTGGAGCATGGAGATGCTCTCAGTTCATGTCCTGCAGGTTCAGGCTGGCCAAACACACCTTTCCAGGCCTTTGTCTGAACTAAGGCAGCAGTTAAAGCCTGAACTAAGGCTCAACCTGCAGTGAAAAGGGTTGGTGGCCATGTGGGACTGCTCAGGGGTGGCTTTGACTCTGATTTCCCACTGTTGTAATCAGAGGGACTGAGCATGTTACTGTGGGAGATGGTTTGCTTTGGGTTTCTTTTCTACCATCTGCTTTATTCCTGTTGCAGCCCAGCCTCCTGTCACCTTTTACTGAGAAATGTCCAAAGATGTTCCGGCTGCTATTTTGGTAGTTGCAGAATTAAGCAGGGTGGGACCTCCTCTGCTGCAGGTGGTTGTAGGATCCAGGGCTGCAGAGACAGCTGTGCTGCACAGAGATGTCTCTGCTGTCATTTTGGAGGTTGGCAGCACCAGCCCTGTGCTTGGAGCAGCTGCTCTGCTGGCAGACTGTGCCCAGGCAGGGCCACCCCTGTGTGGTGGTGCCCATTTCCCAAAGTTTCAACCATGGATAGTGGCTGCCTCTTCAAGGACACTGGTCAGGGAACAGCAGCAAGGCTTGGCAACTCTGCTACCCTGACAAATCCCATCTGGCAGTGGGATGAGCAAACACAGGGTTTTACACTGTTGTTAATAGTTCTTGTAAATGAAACAGCCTGCTGGAGAGCTTAAAATTCAGGTCCTTGTATTTGAAAGAAAATTCTTTCATTTCATTCCTCTGTAGTCAAGAATGTCAAAATAGTCCTGGCCCTGCTCTCTGCCTTCCCAGCTCCATGTGAATGGAGAGGGAAGGACAGAAACTGCTTGAAACAGACACTAATGGCACCAACACGTGACAGAAGTGACTCTGTTTGAGCCCTGTTTGAAGTCCTTCAGGTCTGCCACGGGGATGGCTTTCTGCCATCCTCACTCACATCTAGCTGCAAGCACTGTTTTCCAGCCCTCATCTGGAATTTAGGCACCACCACAAAGGATGTGTGAAGGCAAAATAGGAGGGCTGTCCTTCTTCCAGAAGTGATTTCAGATGTCTTCAATTTCCATCAAGGATCAGGGAAAGGGGATATTATGTCTCCAATACAAAGTGCACTGGAAGCACAGCACGAGTCTTTGTTAACAGGTGGCCACAGGGACATTGATCAGGGTTGGATTTGTTTTGCTGTTGTAGCATTGCTTTTCTATGCTGCCCTGAACATAGGGGTGTTTTTTCTATTTTACATTTTTTCCTTTTTTTTCCCAGGTTAGAGAATCATGCCAGGTACAGAGTGCAGAGTTATTAATGCCTTAGATGCCAAATTCACCAGGATTGTGCTTGTTTCTTTGCCAAAGTGTTGTCTTATGAGTCTGTTTCTACCAATACATGTCTGTCTTTGGAAGAGAACCCATTGGCTTATGATGATGTTTATTTTTTAAATTATTTTAAAATTAAGATGTTTTCAGAGGTGTAAACTGACTTGTCATCTTTCTCTGGCTTTATCAAAGAAATTAGGGGTGTAATATTTATATGGCAAAATGTCAAGGATTAAACATCACTCTTTTGAGATTACCTTATTCTTCCAGCAGCAGGATTTCCCAGAATTTATTTTCATTCTGTGTATTGAAGCAGGTGCATAGGTGTGAAAGAAATAAACAATATGGGAAAAATATATATATAGAGAGAATACATTTTGAGATGGTTATCTTGGACAAAGTGAATTTCTGTACAGTCTCTGCAACTGCTGAATAAACCCAGCTGCAGAACCTCATAGAATTTGTTAATCTCTCATTCTGTTTATGCTTTAATAGAAAACTCTCATTGCATATTCAGAGGTAATATCTTATATAGCAGTGATAGTGAATGTACAGCACTGTATGTTAAATCATTCACACAGGTTCAGAGATAGTTACCTTTAAAGGACAGTCTGGGTTTATTAAGGCTTTGTTTAGCATCTGGAAGCAGCTCAGGATGAAGGGAGTTTGTTTTGCCAGCAGCACTGTCATTAATATACAATCTGTTGGAAAATGTTTTGCTGTTCAAAAATAAAGTTCAGCATATAGTTGTGGTGAAGTGGACCTGCATCATTTGTATGCATTCAAAGCTGTTCCCTTGATTATTGATTAAGGCACTGTTCTGTGAAAGTCAAGTTTTCAACAGAGTACAGTGCTTGCAGGGTTTCTTTCATTGGAGAAATACTATGGAAATTTTTCTCAAGTTTCCAAAGGTGAAACTGAGGCAGCACGTGTTGACAGGGTTTTCATGGGTGGTCAGTGGGATCTACAGAATTAGGTGAGGTAGCTGATAGTGTAAAAGCCAGAAGGAAACAGAAAGCAGTTTGAAGGCCTTTTCTAAAGATGTTGAAAATCAGCCCTTGCAGTCTTAGTAAACATGTCTGAGCTGGCCTGCAAAAAATGCATTTCCATCCTAGACTGAAAACACCACCCAGGACCCAGACACAGGCTGAGGTTCAGCACAGCCAGTGCCTGAATAGGTCATGGAAAAGCAGAAAGCTCTGGTGACAGTGCTGAGGAGCACGATTCAGGCAGATTTTGCGCTGTGGATGCCCTTGCTGTGGGCAGGGATGCAGTCCTGCTGCTCCTGCAGCACGGAGAGTTTCAGACCCACTGCACACAGAGCTCCCACAGGCTGCTGCAAACCCTTGTCCTTCCTGAGAGTGAGCAGCCCACTTTTGCTGTTGCTCTGTCCTCCAAGTGATCCAAGCTCTTGCAAAAAAATCGGGTGGATTTGTTTGGGTTTTTTTTCATTTGTTCTCTTTTGCTTTCTCTGTACAAGAGAAAAGGAAGAAAATATTAGGGAAGCAAACATTTCTCATTTTGAGGATGTCAAAATTTCTTCAAAAAGCAGTTGCAAAGAGCATTTCACATTTTTGCCTTACAAGTTAATCTTCTATCTCTTCTTGCTTTTTTAAACTGTGAAATACACATCATTGTGTGGACAGAGATAAAATATACTAATTCTTATTTTGCCAAAGCTTCTTCTTTTTTTTTTTTTTTTTAAACAAGTGTGAGTTTTGTTTCTAATTAATTGGTAACTAACCAGTCTGCTGAGGCTTCAAATAATCATCCAGACCCCCCTCAAATCTCATGTTTCAGCAGTCTGATCTGCTGATGTGAACGAGCTCGCTGGAGCTATGCAGGAAAGCCTCTTCCATCTCCTATCCCAGTGTGAATAGGGAAGCAGTGACTGCAGAGGACTGAGGGCGTTCAGCATGGTCTGCTGTGTCTCAGGAACACTGTTTTCCTTGGAAGGAAGTATTTCTGCTGCTTGTGCCAGGGAAGTGCATCCATTTAGTAAATGATGCCAAATCCTCGCTGCCTTGCGTTAATAGCAAACAAGCAGCCCAACATCAGCAGGCCTGGGAGAGGGGAGGTGACAGCCAGCCAGGCTGGGTGGTGGCACACAACTGCTCTTGTGTGACCTGAGCCCAGTGTCACTCCCCTGTGCAGGGAATTTCCTGGGCACTGCACAGAGCTCCCCACTGCTCTTATCCTTCCCCTGGCCCGTGGATGGGATTGTCTGGTAATCCGTGACAGACGTGGGCATGGCTTTGTGCCTCTTGATCTTGAAGAGGAACCACAGTAGAAGGAAAGGGCTGGGCATCATTTCTGGAGTTAGACAGATGATGGTTAAGCTGGATGGCTAAAATAAGATCCAGCCCAGGCATACTGTTGACAGCACTCAGGAAAATTCTCAGGGACAGATTCCAGCTAACCCTGGTGTAGCCTACCCACCATAACTGCAAACCTAGCTGTTAGCAGCTCGAGGTGTGTGCAGAGCACTGAGCTCTCCTGTCTCCTTTATTTTTCCCCAGATGTGTATTTTAAATAGCCCTTTCTTCTTATGCAGGTCTGGTTCCACATGTCCCCATGTTAATGTCAGTATAAAGTTCTAAAAAAATCCCTGATGCAACTCAGAGAGCTTCACTGAACTTAGTGACAACTGTGCTGGGATACAGGGGGTGGTGACTTCACTGGAAACTACAGCAGGAGCAGGAAGCTTGGGTGGAAAAAGGAGGTCTGGTTTTGAATTCTTCTCGTGTACACTTAAGGTTGGGTATCAAGAGATCCCAAGAACCCTTATTCCACGTTAATTCCTAATGTGAATTATTTCAAATGAAGGAATCCAAACTTTGGACATGAAGGTTCATAATATGTTGCGACTCTTCATTTTTGTTGTTTTCCAAGTGTTTAGTGTGCTTAATGGACTCAGTACCCATAGCATTGTGTACCACAGGCTCTCAGAAATAAACCTGTTTACACACACATTATACATTACATTCCCATTGCTGGGGGCTAAGCAGAGAAGCATGTGCTTGTTTTGTTTAGGCATGTTTTTTTATCCACAGGATCTGTGGAATTCTTTCCAGGTGTTGCTCTTCCCTGAGCTTATGGTTGTTGAATTTCAAATATTGGCAATCGATGACAGAGCCTTTAATTTCTTTTCAAGGTCAATCTGTGCTCTGCCTCCTAGGAAATCCCTGAAAAATCTCCAAAGGTGAAAATCCAGTGGTTTTAATGGAGTTGTGTCAGCAGGGACCTTGCCTATTGGATTTGGCAGAGCAATGGAGACAGCCTGATGGCAGTAGCTTCTGTTGTTGTCCCTGCAGAGGGGAATGAGGACATGGATAATCCTCTTCAAAAAGGACTGGGACTCTCTCTGGATTCCCCACACAGAATTTCAGAATTATTTTCATGCTGCATCTGTATTTCTCTGTAGCAAAATTAAAACAAAATAATAGTTGAAGTCTGGATAACTGTAGTCGCTTAAATAAGTAAACTCACACAAAATCACTGGTTGGGACTCAGGAGCAGAACACGAGTAGGGATTGATCAAAGCCTTGGGATCTTGTGTCCTAGAGTTGTTCCCTCTGTCCCTGCTGCAGAAACTCTATAGATCAGAAGCAGTTTAAATATCTGTTATTATGCTGCAATACTGACAGCTTTTTAGGGCCTTCTGAGTCCCCACGCCTTCCTGCTGGGGGGAATACAGCAGCCTTTGTTGTGTCCCTTTAGCAAATACTTCAACTTCTTCCTATACAGTTTTTGTGAAATAAAACTAGACTGCAGCCAGTTTAATAGATGTGCATACATCCATGTCAGCTCCTACCTCCAGGAACCCAAACACATGTTTTGCATATAGTTTACATGGGACTAAAATCACACATGCACCTTGTATGGAGAGTTTGTGGATAGCCATAATGTGCATGTGTTTGCCTGCATAAAGTACTGGAAAAAAATAAATGAGAATATATTTTTGTATGTATTTGTTCTGTAATACTGGTAGGTTCTAAGAAGGATAAACCCTGCCAAAATTACCTCACAAGATGTCTGGAAAAGATGTCTTTTAAACATCCTCAAAGTCTCACAGTATTTGCAGAAAAGCCAAATGAAATGGTGATTTCACACAAGTGATTCAGAAACTGACTACAAATTAATATATTTATAAATTAAATTATATTTATAGATTAAATCTCCAGAAAATTGGAGATACCAGGTATAATCTCCATAAGCTGTAAGTTAATATCAATACAATCACACACACTTTCCAAGTGCATATGTGCATGCACTCCTGCAAACTTGACTCTGAGGACTCAGCCATGGCTGCATAGAGCTTCTCCAGCTTCACTTTTAGTTTTCTTCTGAATATTGAGAGGGTCTAAATGAACTTTGTCTATGTTATTGAAATAAAGTATATTTTTTCTCAGGCCCTAGGTGGTTATAGACAGCAAACTGATAACCTTTCTTGTAGGAGGGACAAGGCAAAGGAGCAAACAGTGCTTGCCTCATGTTCATGTGAACTAAATGCTGCTGTACCATCCCATGAAAAGTCTCAAGCCAGTTACCCCAGCCCCATTAATCTTTCATGCACCCAGCAACAGAAGGGTGCAGCAAAACAGCAATTGCAACCTGAGGGCATGGCTTTATGTGAGTGAAAGGAGACAGACTCAGTAATGTTTCTGCTGCCTAAAAATTTTGTGCCAAATATATTTTCATCTTTTTTTTTTTTTTTAACCCAGAAAAAAGTAAGACTGGGGGCCTTTCAAAAAGCTGCATTTTCTTTTTTATCCCAGCTGAAGAATATTAACGTGCTCCAGTTACAGGCTGGGAGTTATGTATGCATATTGCTGCATTTTCTGATAAGCTAAATCTGCTAATGGTAGGTAACACTGGGAGAAAATTAAACACTATTTCTGTGAGAAATATAAATTCTAGCCACTGTCTATATTAGCAAACATTGAATGATAATAGGCTCCCATGCTAAAGCATCAATTAAGCTTTCAGTAAGGAGTGTTTATTGCAATCAGGACCACAATTTTGTAATGGAAAAGTACACAAGGATGTTTGTTTTTTTTTAATTAATAGAATAATATAGTTATGCCTTAAATGAAAAAACAGATTGCATACGTTTATTCTTACAGGAGAAATTAGGTGCAAAGTAAGCTTGAACAAGTGTGTTCAAGAGGAAAGGAGGCTTTTGTACGAAGAGTCAAACAAAATTCCTCTTAAAAATTCTTATTTGTTGAGTTACTGAATGACTGTTGGAAAGCAGAGTCTGGTGAGCACTTGGTGAAACCTTCCCATAAGGAGGAGAAAACAGATGCCCATTGACTAGAGGCGTGAACAGTGTGTGCAGGGGGTCAGGGACTGTCAGGACAGAGAAGAAGAGGAGAGGCATGGTGTACTAAGGCACACCACCTGGCTGAAGCAGCAGAACAGATTGGAGAGCACGGGTGGGGGAGAGAGACATGCTAATACTTAGTACTTTAAACAAAGAGTATGGTGTGAGGAGCCAAAATAACAGGCAAGTCAAGCACTGGGGAGAGAAGGTGAAGTGTTTGACAGCTACTTTGTTCAGCTTAACAGAGACAGAGAGAAATGAGAGCTTTACACGGGGGCAGTGCTGCTGAGTTCAGAGGGCTTGTCTCAGCTCAGCAGTGTCCATGCTGCACAGGTCCATCAGCACCTGTGTGAATGCCATCACTTAGGAGCTGCTTCCGCCAGGACCCACGCTTTGCTCCAAACATTAAAGCTGGAGGGGTTTGGGAGGCCCCAGTCTCTCTCAGCAGGAATGGTGACTCTCTCAAACTGGTGTGTGTTCACATTACATTTGGGAGCGCGGCTCCAAAGCAGGAATTTTAATGTGTGTGCTGAGGAGTGCAGAGCACCTGGCTGGTAGGTGAGCAGCCTTGTTGAGCTTGTGGAGATCTGCCCGCAGTGTGAGCTGTGCTGGGCTGGAGGAAGGGCAAACTCCAGCCAAGTCTCCACTGCCAGGGAGGCACCCATCATCTGCTGCATGAACCACACTGACAGCACTGCCTGGGGACAGGGACAGCAGCCTAGGGACACTGCTTCCCCTTTTCTGGCTGTTTAAATGTGCCCCAGAGTCTTGTAGTTTCTGCTGTACAACGAAGATCTGGCGTTGTGGATGACTCCACGTTCTTTAACTCCAGTTTAAGTGCCTTGCCTGACTGGCTGAGGAACTAGCTGATAGCCAGGATGAACTTTCTGTCTGTTTAAATGCTTGTGGCTTTGGTGTGTAATGTAATACAATGCTGTCCTCTGGGACATCGTGGGAAAATGTAAAATCCAATTCCATACACGTTTACAATATTAGAGAGGCAGCTTGATCAGGTTGGGCAGGCTCAGATTCTTTTTATAGCAGGACAAGTAAAACAAGACTGTTTCTCAAACTCTATGAATTAAGGTTTTCTTTCACGTGAGTAAATATTTATGGAACTCACATTTAATGGTTTCTTCACTGCAGAAGGATCACTTATTTTACTTTTTAATGAGGCTTCTACAAACTGAGACAGCTTGACCCAACTTTCTCCTCATTTAACCGTGTATACCATGGTAAAGAAAAAAAAATCCAAAATCCACTTCAGTTCTGGTAGTCTCAATCACCTAAAAAAGTTTATATGGATACTTAAGAAGAGATTCATTCAATTACACACCTGCCTTTTGCTCCATAAAGTAAAATTGCACATCCCCTGTATGCAAAAGAAAATACACCCAGAAGTTGCCCAGCCAAGACCAACTTCTGTTTTACTGTTCTTAAAGAAAGGATGATGCTCAAGTGGTTCTTTTGCCAAATTATTAGTGATTTATAGGGGGAAGTGTAACTTCAGACACCTGAAGTGTAGGGTGATTAAAGGTCAGCCAAAGGGGCACGTGGCAGACTGTATCCCTGCAGAGGAGCAGCTCTGGTCCCAGAGCCCTTTCCATGTCTGTGAGAGTCCCCTCCACAGGAGGAGCCCAGGCTGACATTGTCCCTGCCCGTCAGGAAGCAGTTTGCAGAGCAGTGGGATGTTGGTGCTATAAGGTGTCCCAAGGTACCAGCACATGGACTCCGTCCCAGGGGAGGAAAGTGGCACGTGGAGGAAATCCAGCTGAGTTTGAGCTGTGCTCTTTCAGAGTGAACAGAAATAAGTCACAGGATCCTTGCACGCTCACTTTCCCATCATGAACAGTGAAATTAGACATTTGTCTGGAGACAAGAAAGAAAAAGCAATCCTCAGTGCCCTGGCCATGGGACTGTTCTGGTCCTGAAAAGCTTTAAGAGGTTCCTCTTCATTCAGTCCCAGTTACTTCTGCCTATCTGAACACAAACTTCTGCAGCCTCTTCCCAGGCTTCTTGTTCCTGAAACAAAGCATTTTCATTTAGAGCCCTCCAAGCCCCATCCACCATCAGCTTTTCTTTGACCTGCTGTATGTGGACAGTTTCCCCAGAGCACAGTGTCCTGCCCACCCTCCCTTCACCAGACATGGCCAACAATTAAGCTAATTAAGCTATATGCAGGATTAAGTCTATAGGGCCAGATTCACAAAAGGACTTTGGTGTTTGAAATGGGAATTAAGCTGATTATCAGCATATCACTCTCATTATACAGTCTTTGAAACCTTCATAGCCTTGTGCTTGTGCACATTTCCTCTTGGAAAGTTCCTGTGTGCTCAGAGAGGGAACAGAATTCCCTTTATGCTCTTCCCTCAGTGAGAACTGCCCCAGGGTGAGTCCTGGGCTGGGGGCAGGCAGCCCCCACCTCAGCCATGCAGTCCTTAGGATCCATGAAAAGCTATCTTCCCCACATCCCTGCAATAGGCTCTCCTTGCTCCTGTCACAGGAAAGCCTCTTTGAACCGTCTCGTTTCACACCTTTATGTACCAAGGCATCAGAGAACAAAAGACATTTCTGTTTGGAAAGGCTCACAGAGCTTTCCTTTCATGTGTGACAGATGCTTTCAGAATCCATTTGAGGGAATCTGCATAATTGATACACAACACCAGTGACCCAGCCTGAATGACTTAAAGTCTATTTTCATCTCGGGTGGTTCAGAAGCAGCCAGTGGAATTTGTAAGGCTCCATTAAGATGTTCAGGTCTTCAGGCTCTCTGGCAATGGGGACCATGTGAATACCTGAGGACAAATACCCTGGGTTTCATTAGCAAGATAAAATCCACAGGGTGAAACATGGGAAATCAAATGCAATAAGGAAGTGATTGTGAGCTGGTTATGCATAATGTCAGCCACAGCAGGCTGAGGAATAATGTAAGGAAGGAAAAATGATGAGCTCTAAACTGCAACAATTGCCCTGTGAGCCTTGACTGCTGCAAGACATTTCCTTCTCTCTGTCAGTCCTAGAAAGGCTTAGCAAGCTTTTTAATAAAAAGCCAACATGGAAATTTTTCTGATAACGTACACCATTCAAAGTGTTGTTTCTGTCAGTTGCACGCTGTACTACCAACCCCTCTTTGGATTTTATCTTCATCAGGTGTAAAGGCTCAGCCCAAAAGAAGGAGAACTCACATGGGTTAGTCTCCTCTTATTGGACAGAGAGTGCTTGAATTGCCCAAGCTGTAAAGCCTGATTGGGAAGAGGCTGAAAGTTTCACAAGGATGAGATTTAGATGAGCACTATTTCACTTCAAAGACCTTTTGCAGCTCATTATTTTGCTTATTAGTGGTTTCCTCTTTTATTGTCTGATTTTTTTTCTCATTCCCTAAACCTCATGAGTTACTATAGTGACCATGGTTTAGTTTCTAGTGTATGTAGGACTGCAGCCCTTATGGGCTGCTGGAGTTCTGCTTGGGACCCACAGCAAAGTCTGGCTACCAGAAGGTCCCCAATAGCAGAGACTTCAGCAATGTTCAGTAGGGGCTGAGTGTTCTGGAAGTAATACATCCAATGGTACAAGAATCTTTTCCATTACAGTGGGTTTATCCCATGGTCAGTCCCCTGAGTCACCACCAGTCATTGGATCTGTTGCTCTCTGTGTCACTATGCTCCATTTAGATTTGGGACAAAGTGCAGTATTTCTTCACCTAGCAGGAACTTTGCACTGATGACTTTGTGCTCTAAAATAATGATCAATACAAGCACTTCATTTCTCCAACCTCCCTGAGCAGTTTTTTGTGTCTCTGCATGAATGGTTCATGCTGGGCACCCTTGAGAGATGGCTGCAGGACCAGCTGGCCTGGGTGGAGCATGGCAGGTCCCAAAGTCCCTGAGGATGCTGTGGCAGCACAGGATTCTACCTGCTCTCTGTGAGTGTCAGCATGGTGAGCAGTGCCACTCTCCAAGACAATATTTGTTCCCTTTCCCCCTCCAGTTGCAATAATGTTTGCAAGCACAGTTGTAAATTTTCTTCTGTTCCAGTTCTCTGTGTAATGACAGAGTAAAGATGTCTGGCAGAGAGATTGCATAAAAAAGCTTGGGGAAGTACAGAAATCATATTAAAATCATCATTATTGGTAACCCGTGAATAAATTGTCAGCACCATTCAGCCTAACATTACAATCACTATAAAGCTTTTTAAGATGTATTTATGTTTAGTGGCTAGTGAGAGTGGGAAGCTGCAATTCAGTTCTGCAGCTACAAAATAGAGACCAGAATCCAACCAGCAAAGGCCACTGGAAGCCTGAGCTCTGAGTTTCAGTCCTCACTTCGCTCTTCCCATTTGCAAAGCTCCTCTTCCCCTTCCAACCCAATTCTGATTCCCTACAAATGGGCAAAGTCTGTTAAACTGCTACAATAAATTTGCAGCTCCAGCCTTGGATTCTCCAGATGTTTAAAACCTTCCCACCCCCCCTATCCAGCGGGTTGGCACACTCCAGGAATTGGGCAGAGTGCCCTCGAGTAACAAATTTGTTTTTCCCTGAAGGAGCAGAGGGATGCTGGGCTGTCTGTAGGTTACTAGAGAATGCTACCAGAACATACTCTGGGATAATGACACGAAGTTACAAAGAAAAGAAACTACAGAGTGTGTTATCCAAGTTAATACTGAATAAGAGAGATGCTCTCTGACTTCTGCAGCCTTTCACTTGCTCCTGAGGAGGCTAGTTAGCTATTTGAACCTAGAAAAGGCTCCATGTGTCCTGGAGAACTCCTGCTGGAATTTCTTTCCTGCTCTGGTTGGAAGTTGGGTCTGTGCTCCTCAGACCACAAGATTATTTGCTCTTTTCTATACACCAATTGGAAAGGTCCAGCTTTCTTTCCTTGCCCTTTCTTTCTGTTTGGAAAGTTAGGACATCATATGACCCTGAAGATGTTTGGATCCTTTTGTCTCCTCCCCTAAGACCTTGATGAATATCCCTGTTTCTGTTCTTTTTCTAGATCACGTATTGCCTTCACCTTTGTGCTCTTTCTTGTTCCTTACTGGAGCCTCCAGACACAGTAGCAAGATTTTATAAATCTTGTATCACAACACTTTAGCATTCTACCTGCATTTTAACAAGACAAGTAAAATTTACTACTAGCAACCCTTTGAGTTAAAAAACCCTATTCAAACATGAAGGAATTAAAAAAACCAGAGATGATGCCTCTTATAATTGTCACAAGATTGCATTTAGAGGCACCACAGCGTATAGGGAACAGGAAGATGTGTCACTTTGGCTGGGAAACACTGCAGCTGCATCGCTTTTTGTTCAGATCTGCTGCAATGTTAGTCGAGGTCCTTGTGTTACAAAAAATTTCACTGTGATTAAATGGAATTAGTGGATGATACAGTACTTAATGCAGAAGTAATAATACGATTTCCCTCATTAGTGCAGGGCTGCTATATCTTCTTAATTGATTTTAATCGGCATTTAATTAGAAAATGTGAATCCCCTGTGGCTAGTTCGCATTTTACACTGTTCCAAGGTAGACTATTATTTTTTTCTACAAATTCCAGGTTAGGAAAAATATGAAATCTCGTATTTGGCCTCTGACTTTTGAGGTCTCTATGTCACAGACTTGGGCTGTTTATCAGCTCTGAGCCTCTAAATGTCACCATCACCTGTCTCAGGAGAGAATACCCTTTTCTGTCTCAGCTTTTCCTCTGGAGCAGAGATTCCTAGTGCCAAAGTACCTCACAGACTGTTACAAAGCATGTATCCAAATATTTCTTAGGGAAATAACACCAGGACTGTGTTCAGAAGTTGTGGGAAGATGCAAACAGAAGTTTTATCATTTCTGTGAGACTGAAAACACCTGTGAACCCATATATTGGAAGGGTGGTGACAGGTTTTTGGTGTAATTCCACATTGTTTCAGTTCCAGAAAGAATGACTTGAAACAGAGAGGGAGAATATCCTGCTCTTTGAATGAATAGCACCAAAGAAATCCCTGTGCTAGCACGATAGGAAAGTTTTATTGCATTCTGGATTTTCAATTGTGCTGCATTAAACCATGTTAATATTTGGTTTTTCTAGGGCAGTCAAAAATCATTGGTAATGTTGAATTTTTCATTTACACTGGTGCCAAATGATCAGCCTTAATGCTCCAAGGCCAGTCAATCATTCCCCTCTGGTGGAACATTTCTGCCTTTAAGGCAAATGAAACTTTTTTCTCTCTATCTCAAGTGCAGATAACTTATGGGACAAACTCACTAATAGTTCATTGTGTGTGCCATGGCTGTTGCCCCATGATCCATCAACACACCCAAAATGAAAAGTGATTTCCCTGGAGACTGAGGGTAGAGCTGCTCACAGTTTTTTTCTTGTGTACCTGAATTTGAGTAGATTCTCTATTAAGCATCCAGCTGAAGCAGAATCTCTGTCCCAGCCATGTTGTGACTTGCTAAGAAGGAAAAAGTTCCCTAGAGCCTGATTCAAAACTGGGTTTAATGTATGGAGATCTTGATTCCAAGGGCATTCAGAACAGTAATCATTCCCACCACTAGAACAACGTGAGCTCATGCTGAAGCAAAATTGCATTTAAACAAAATGATCTCCGAAAACATTAATCCTAATAGTCCATTTTGTAATGGAAACCTACAGGGCTATTGCCTGAGTTGTGGTTTTGCTGGGAGCTGATTTACAGTGTGGATTTAGCATAATTTGCCTTGTACAGCAAAGGAGGAGGCAGGTGTGGCCAGCCTTAAACCCTGCTTACAACATCACTTCCAAACAAAAGCATCTGACCCTCTGGTTTCTGCCTTTGTTTGGCACCGAAGTGTAACTACAGGGATTTTTCAGTGACATTCACTCATTTTGTCTTTCTTTTAATATTGCTGCTCTGAGATTGGTGGTGTATGGGAACCCAAGTAATTATATCTGTCTGCACAGTGTATTTAGCCTTACAACACAATATGCTTTCTTTGCTCTGTGTCATTTTTTATTGCCTGTGTTCTGAAGCCTTTGAATTTAGCTCAGACTCTAAGGTTGAAAGCTGTTGATTTCTGAAAGGTAGAAATGAACAAGCAAAAACTCCTCCAAAGCTCACTAAATCAACATATTTGTTTCCAAACCAGAACCAACAAAAAGGTTGTTGAAGAGACCTGTTTCAATCTGCTTCGTATTCTTGCTGTGTGCCAATCCTGCTTTTTTTGTATGTCTATTGTATGTCTTGGTTCCTTCTTTCTCACCTGATATTGCATTTTTCATCTACCTTCTGTATTTGTCTCCTGTACCTCCTTCAAGTTTCTCTCCTGAGGCAGCTTTCATCCTGAAGTATTTTTTGAGAAAAGGTCTCCCAGTGAATTGCCATCAGACTGGGTTTGTAGATGCCCTGTAGAGGTGGAAATCAGACATTCTACACAGTGAGCAGGATTGACCAGGAACTGTATCCTTTTTCATTTGACTTTGGTACCACCCCACTGTGGTATTTTCAGGGTCCCCAGATGAAGGAAGGAAAGGAAGGAATCTGACTCCATGTGCTTAGAAGGCTAATTTATTATTCTTTATATTATATTATATTAAAGAATGTTATACTAAACTATACTAAAGAACAGAGAAAGGATACAGACAGAAAGCTAGAAAGATACGAATGAAAATTCGTGACTCTCTCCAGTCTCGACACAGTTTGACCGTGATTGGTCATTAAGTCAAAACCATTCACGTGAAACCAATGAAACATGCACTTGTTGGATAAACAATCTCCAAACCATATTCCAAGGCAGCAAAACATGGGAGAAGCAAATCAGATAATATTGTTTTCATTTTTCTCTGAGGCTTCTCAGCTTTCCAGGAGAAGAATCCTGGGCAAAGAGATTTTTCAGAAAATACGATGGTGACACACCACCTAGGCTGGCAGGAATAATTCCAGTGAAAGACATGACATGAAGTGCAGTTGGATCTCAGGCTGCTTTAGGGAAGTGATCCTACAGATCCACTCCAGCTGCAGGTTGGTTGTTTTGGACTTTCACAGAGAGCATAACATCATTTTGAATCCATCTCCATGGTTCTTCAATGAGCCAGGTGCCCAAATCTGAGCTCATGTCATCTGCAGTTGTCACTGCTGGTGTCTGCACGAGCAGCTTTCATTTTGCATCTGCATTACCATTTGTGTGTGGACATCTCAGGCATTTGAAAGCCCTTCAGCACTGCTCTAATTACTCTGCTACTGGGGCCAGTGGTAGAGCTGCTGGTGGCTGCACTGGAAAGAGGTCTGACAAGGGTAGGTGGTTTTGAAAAGCCCAGTCAAGGGCTCTGCAGTTGTCCTGCTCTCCTGGAGAGTGTTCAGAGCACTCCCTAATGGCCCTTTCAGGCTCTCCTGCAGTGCTGCCTGCTGCCTTTGCCAAAGCCAAGGTGGAGAGTGAGCACTGCATGCCCTGCCCCTGCTCACACACAGATTCTACTCAACATGAGACCTGTCAGATTTACTTTTAAAAGTGCTCATAAATGTGTGGGAAACAGTAAAGGTAAGTACAGGTGTGCATGTGCTTTTAGTGATTAGCTAAAACAATTATCTGTAAGCTTTAGCAATATGCTATTGGCTAGAAAGTGTAAAGAAAATTTTAGTTGCTGCTAGCAAGACATGAGCTGTTGCCATCTTTCAATTGTCTCAACCATGTAATGAAACTGATGCTGCAATAAAACTCAAGGAATGTATCCCGGCACTCCTGTCCCATTTGTGCAAACCTCCAACACATAAATGCAGTTTGGGAGTGCATGTGTCCAAGTTAGTCACACATCAGTTTTGTGTTGCTCTGCAGCAGAGACAACAGGAGTGAGAAGCACATGGGAAGCTGAATAAAAATGCAGTGCTTGAATCTGCTCTTGAGACAAACTTGTGAAGTGGCTGCTCTCCATGTTTCTTAACAATGAGGATCTCTTACTATCCCAAAGTGGAAAAATGCATTATGTTTGTATGCAATAAAATGTGTGTCTTTGAAAAAATCTATTTATAGGCCTTGCTGATGGCAGCCATTCAGCCCACTGCTTCACTGCTACCTGCCAATTTCCTCTTTATGCTTCTATTAACTAGAGCTTTGGGATTCACAGTTTATTCTAATTCATTCTTAATGATAGTAAGCCAAAGTCTCTTGTGTGCTCAGTACTTATGAGATACACTGATGCACTGGAGTCAAACTCCTTATGAAGAGGGAATTTTTAAAAAAATATTATTTCATTTCTCTATACTTCTGGATGATTTTTGCAGTGATATATTATAAGTATCAGGATCAACACTGGTGTCAGAACAGAATGTGTCAGTAAAAATAAAGTTCTGCAATCTGCATTGTCTTAAAAAACTTTAGCCCTCTCCATCATAATTTCTTGGTCTCAGGAATATTCTCTAGTCTTTCAGATAGGGGCTAAATAAAGGTTTCTGTCACTTTTGCTGAGGCAAACTTTATATTTCTGAGATGTGATTCCCTTAAAGTTGTCACAGATGCTGATGGGAAGTCTGTAGGTGAGTTCAGCACACTTAAGGCAGGCAGAACAAGTTCGTGTGGCTCAGGAAAAACTTTACTCATTAAATATCCTTTTCCCTTATGTGTCTCAGTAGCAAGTGCTGCTGCCTGCTCTGTGTGTGAGGGGGTAGAGATGAGTGCATATTTGTAATATTTAGTTGATCTCTTTCACCAAACTTGGCTTCTTTTCCTCCACACGGACAGCAAGGAAGATGGATTTAGCAAGAGGCATCCTACTTAAGTTAAAATTAAAAGCTATAAGAAGAGCTAATGCTTTCAGTTAGGTAGACAGAACAGTCCTTTATTGTCCCAATGTGGCTGAAGCATGAGAGAAATGAAGGCTGAGTACGAATGAGTTAATAACAAGATCCAGTGCCTTGCCATGTTCTCAGAGCTGTTTAAGGGTATTGAAGGAGAAAATGAAGTCTCATGTCACGATATTAATAGGGGCAATATGGACTAATGCCCAAGGGAATTGTGCTGTTTGTGCCAGGACCGAGTGGAAAACTTCATGGCTGTTTTTTTTTCATATAAATGTAGTAACAGAAGACTGTCAGAAAATTAACAGAAAAATTATCAGTGGTTATCAAGACTACAAGCACTTCTATCCTGATTGTATTTCCCTTGAGCAGCCAGGAAAGCTATAAAAGAAAACGAGTTGTCTTCTGTAGCAAACTGACTGCTTTAATTTCTGCTTTCATTTAGAGATAGATACTTGAAAACTATTAAATGTTTCTAAGCTGGAAAAAAACACCACTTCAGTTAACCCCAAAGGAAAAGCAAGAACAATAGGTGAAAATGCAGTGGACTCAAACAGAGAAATTAAATTGATGTCCTGGAAAAATAAACACAGATCAGGGAATCCTCTCACTGATCAGTACCCAGGAATCAGAGATACATAAAATTCTCAAATACTCCTTTACCCTCTCCCTGCCTTTTTAACCTGAATTTTAAAAGTTCTCTGTATGAGATTATTTTTCTTCTTTCTCCATACTGAGCAGTTTTGTAAAAGTGCAGTAAAAATACAGAAAGGAAATGGAGAGTCTGCTGAGGACAAGTGACCTAATTTATGGTTTTATGTCCCAAGTGTCACCAGAGTGGCCAAGGATAACAGCAGCTAGCTTGCTCACAGTTACTAATTATGAGAAAGCTTGGCAGGGAGACCTGAACCTTTTTATTAGACTAAGTAATATAGCTGTGGAGAAAAGGAAAATACATGGAGTAAATAAGAGCTTCTACAAGTTAAAAATATATGATTTTGACTGTTGGAAGATGCACATCTTCCTTATTAAACCACGTCGGTTCCCATGCAAACCTTCCAGACAGCATTGATGTATTTTGGATCATTTATTTCCCCACGTTCATGACTTCAGAAGTTACCTGATCATTTTGGGGAACACATGGCAAAATTTGAGATGATTTGGAGCGGGTTTGCCAGAGTCACTGGAATTGGATCTGCATATGCTGGTTGAGGAGCTGGCCAATACATAGATTTGGGGGAGAAATGAGGAAGAGGTGGAAATGTGAGTGAAGTTGCTCTGAAAATAAGTATTAACAAAAATGAAGAAAATTATCTGAGGGGAGGGAAACAGGAGAAGACAATATGACCTTTTCAATGCAAAAGAAAACTCTGAATCAACGCTGAAAAACGAATGGCAAAGTCATTAGATTGACAGTGAATAATAGAGCAGCTAAGAAGGGCAATTGTGTGCTTTCGTTTTTAAGAAAGCCATTTCTTCTGACAACCAACCATCCCAGCCAGAGACTGGAGTCTTATTAGAGCAGGAAATGAGTTGTTCTGCTGACTTCACGCGTGCAGTGAATTGTCTGCAGAACTTCCACAACAAAGTTCTTTTAGAACAAGTAGCAAATTGCAGATGAGATTTGTTAATATGCCTCACGGCACTCAGCTGTGTTAATACAGACCAGAATGCACAACATATGGAGCCTAGGTAGAGACTGAGACATGTTAAATTTGACTCTCAAATTAGATTGATTTTGTTAGTGTTAGACAAATATTATCTGAAAGGACACAAACACAGCAGTTGTCAAAATAGAGCAGCAAGCAGAAAGATGGATGTGGCGTGCCCAGGCTTAGCTCGTTCCTGTCCTGAACTTTATCAGGAGCTGAAGCAGTGCCGATTTCTCACTTGTGTGAAGTGGTTGCTCTGTGTGATGGTAGCAAAGTCCCAAAGATCTGATTGCAAAGATTAGGAAAAGGCTCGCCGTTACTAAACCGCTGTCATTCCTGCTCTGCTCTCCACAAGCACAAAGGAAGCATATTTTGAGATATAATAAGAAGAGACAATTAAAACTTCTGTTTTCCCGTGCAGGGAGAGCACAGGCTATGCCCCAACTCTTGGTGTATCAGGTTCGTGTGAGGCGATCCACCCAGAGAGGCAGGACGCCTGCTGAGAGAACTAACAAAAGACCATTCACTAACAAAGCACCAGCAATTAATCCTGGAGTTGTACGGGGTTGTAGGCTACTTAGAGGCCTGGTGTAAACGAGCATAGCCTAATGGTACCCTAATTTACACACAGGTCCTATGGCATTTAAAGCTATTTACAGTATAAGCATTTGTTTTTATAATTTGTCCTGTCGGAGGAGAGATTCTCTTCTGTATTGCAGCGTGTAAATGCTGGTTTCAGCATGTGCTGGTTTCAGCATCTGCCAGGAGAAGAACAGTCAGGTCAGCTTTTCTGGCTGGAAACTGTTGTTCTATTGAAAGTAATTGCAGTTTTCATGATAAAATGTTGTATGTATTATATTAAATGTATTCCTATACTCTTGTATTGAGCAATGGTGTAATTAAGGGATATACCAGGGATTCCCACTGTAGAAACCAACCACCTATTCTGAAGACTTTAATATAGCTGTAAAAGCTGATTATATGTTGGAGTGTGAGTGTAGAGATCTTGCAGAAAGAGCTCTTTATCGCACATAAAAGACATCTCTGTATAATGGCTTATAAACATCTTCCCTCAAAACCTGACAATATTGAAGGGAGGTGATGAAGAGCTACTCAAAAATCCATTCAACTGATAAGCTGAATGCTCCTAATAAGCCAATTTCAGGCATCACAGTGAAGTAAGTGAAAACACAGTCTGAAGCAAGTCTGAGCCGTAAGAAATCCTGCCCTTGCAGGACAGTTTCACACAGAGTGTGTTCTTTGGAACTCGTGTCATGGTGACAGCGTCAGCCCCCTCAGCTGGCACCTGCTGCCAGTCTCTCTGCCAGGTACAGTGGGAGTAGCTGCTGTGTACCAGAGACTCCAGGACAGCTGATCCCATCAGTCACTCCGAGGTCGTTCTTAAAAATGGCACAATTCAGTTTCTGGACAGGAGCAGCTCCCACCTCCTGTGGGACCAGTGCATGGCCCACAGGCTGTGATGCTCAGGGTCTGTCTCTGCCTGAGTTTTTCTGGACTAGAAGTTTTTCTTTGCCTATCACACAGCAGCCTCATTCTTTTCACTGTATTCTTCAGAGATTTTTGGCAGTAGTTTATTCAGTAACTAAAATTTTCTGCTTACCAATTCAGTTTCAGAATAGGAATAGAAAAGCAAACAGAGGGTACAGATGGGAACAGCAGCTGAACAGGGCAGGGTGAGCCTCAAGTGAGTGACAGTTCCTAAGCAAAATGCTCTACATTTCTTAAACTCTTGGATTTTTGCTATTCTGGCACAGCCTGTCTAGAAATAGCACTGCCTGGGCTCAGCTCTCCTTGCAGCAGGGGGTTGTGGCAGAGAGCAGCGAGGGTGAGCACTCTGTGCACATGGAGCAATCCAGCCCATCCCCACCAGGGCAGGCACCTCGGGTGTGAGCCCAGGGAGCCCTGCAAGATCAGAGCCCAAGTTTTCACGTGCCATAACCAGGCTTTGTGCTCCAAATAGGGGGCTCTGGCCATAAGGCTGACCTGAGTTTGAAATTGCCTGTTACTCTGCAGTCCTACCCCATCCTCTTCTTGCTTCTGCTCTTTAAGGGCAGAGCTTCAGGCCATAATTTGAGTATATGGTTGATGTAATTATGCATGTAAATTAGACATGCTCTTTTAACTTCATCGCTAATTTGACAACCTCATTAATGAGATTTAAGGGCACCTCTGGTCAGTGAAGGTGACTTAAAACTAACTTGTTTCTTGCCAGGTGAGTACACTTTATTTCAGCTAGGTCCTGACCAGCAGAAACATCTTAAATCATTCAAGGTTTGTTCTCAGCTCATGTCTGATGGGTCCCTTAGGGCCATTATATATTTACATATATATATATATATATATATATATATATTCATATCCATATCTATATATAAACTCATTTTTAATCTAAGTTCACTTAGATAAAATAAAGGATTTCAAAAATATAGAAAAGAAAGGAAAGGACAAGTTTCTTTCTTGTGAGGAGAACTGAGTCTTCCTTGAAGACTGAGCACTTTGATAATTTTCTGCAGCAGTTATCTTCAACACCAGATTTTGGCAGAACATGATTGAGTTAGGGCCTGAGGGTAAAAATTCCATTTCAAGGCTGTGTTGGAAGAAGGAGCCTTCCGGCACAAGGACAGAGGCAGGATCCGCAGTGTGGAACTTCGGGAGCAGAAGGGGTAAGGTCACAGGAAGGAGGCATGGTGGGAGAGGACTGCTGAGGGAGCAGCAGGCAGAAAGCCTTGGCCAAAGTCCCCTTTGAAGACCATGGCACAGCCGGGGCCAGGGCCTCAGGACAGGAGAGGGAGGCTGAGGCAGAGCTGAGCACTTCACTGCCCTGGTGGGACAGCACACCCTGTACAGGCTGAGGGAAAGTGGATTTCTCTGATCCTAGCCCGGTATTTCAAGCAAATCCTTCCCTGCCCCTGCACTTTTTTTTACATATGACTTTATTTTACCCTAGCTGTGGGATGAGAACGTTGACAGTGAGTGCCAATGAGCGTTTTCTTCCACGTGGTTGAAGACCACGCCATCAAAACCAGGAGCAGGGATGTTGGTGTTATGCACAAGCTGAACTTAATCCACCCCTGAACTTCAGCTACTTGCATTGTGCCTGCATTGTTTGTTTTGAGTCGCTGTGACAATGACATTATTGTTGAAGCTGGCACATGGCATTGGATGAAGAGCAGTCACTTGGTTCATTCTCAGTTTCCAGAGCACGGATCTGTGACAGGGTCAGAGCTGGTTCCACACAGAGTGAGTGGCCAGCTCCTCACACCCAGCACAGCAAAGTTCAGCCTTGTGGGAAGCCTGAAGCAAACTCCAGGAAGGGTAAATATCTGGTTGGGTGGAATTGCCTGTAAATTCCAGGGGCAATGGCACCCTGCAGCACAGTGAGGTGCTCCAGGACAAATCCTGTGTGCAGAAAGGGAAGAAGGAGAGAGAACAACTGATAGCTGTTGTAAAGAGAAGAAAAATATTCTAGAAGTTTTATCCTAATTTTCATTACTCTTTCTTCTAATTACTATTAATATTTTTTCTTTATACCCTTTTAAAATTTTAAACCTACTTTACCTTTCTCCTAATCCTACCTCACAACAAAAAAAAAAATAAGTACACTAGTGATTAATCAACACTAAACCCCACCACAGTCATTAATACACCACCCAAGAAATCTCAAAATTAACAAAATCTCAAATTAGCAAACCAAAACCACTACACAAAATGAGTATTTCTACCCACTTTCAAACTAAAACCACCACATCATTTTAAGTAACTGAAGGAATTTTTGTAAAAGCATAATTTTTTAAGGTAAATTAAACACGAACAATTCAGTGTCAATAGACAGAGTGTAAGAAAATAAAGTGCTGCTGTACCTGGTGTCTCATCAAACCAGGGTATAATTTTGCTTTGAAGACATGCAGTGGGGGCAACTGTGGGTTCTGTGTTTCTGTCCCCTGCCAACTCCAGTGAGCTGGACTGCAGGAGCTGGATGTCTGCTGAGCAAAGTGTGCAGGAGAATGAACAAATATTAACCTTTTTCTCAGGGGTCAGAGCGCAATCAAAATGCCCTTCCACAGAAAGTAACAGAATGAGATTAATTTTACATGCTACAACTATGATGGTCCAAGTGGTATGGGTAAGGCACTATAAATTCAGGCAGGCAGGGTTTCATTAATTGAGGGAATTTCCAGGCTAATTTCCAGGTGTTCAGGGACCTGACCTATTTCAATTTGAATAATAGCTGATGACAGAGCTCGATATGCACCAGCCTTCCATTTAAACAGAGGGGAGAGAATTGTTTTGGGTTGGGGCTTCTTAATTAGTATTCCACAAATATGGCATTGTTTTGCTAAACACAGCTAGCACGTATTTCCGTGTCAGATTTAAACTTAAAGGAAAATCAGTGCATTTAACTTTCTCCATGTAAAAGATTTTTTTTAAAGGCCAAAAAGCAAAACTAAAACACAGTCTTGTGCTATACCTGGTTATTGATTTAGGTTTTAATCAGAATTAGACGGGAAAAAAATAAGAAAAACTCTCAGATACTCTTTAAACTCTTCCTTTGATAATTAGACTCTAATTTCTGTTTAGTCAACAGACAGCTATGTTGGCCATTAACTTTATCTAAAGTGGATGCTAATTAATGCTAAACTACACTTCCGAAGGTGCTACATGTTATACCCTCCGACTGCCACCAGTCACCACTCACTGTGTCAACAAGAGGGAAACAATGAAAGAGAGGATGACCAGGAGCCAGGGAAGACAATTCTAATATCAGCTCTGATCTTCCAGTTATGTACTGTAACTTGAAGTTACTTGCGGAGTTTTAAAATTTCAGCTATAATTTTTAAATCTTTAGCCTATTTGAAAGAAATCATCTCTAAACCTCTGAGGAATCAGTTAATATTTAATTCTCTTGTACTCAGATGTCAAATTTCATGAGCAGGTGACAAAGAAATGTGTTTAGCTCACAAACTCCTCGAAGCACAGCACAGTAGGGAATACACACCTCTAATACTGGGTTAATTCAGCTGTTTTCAATGTCACTTCTAAGTTAATGCAAAGCACTACCCTTGCCTAAGGTGACAGTGGCACTGGGCAGCTGCCTCCTGGTAACTGTTGTTTGTATTTCATTACGGTCCTGAGCGCCCGACAAAGACACTTCTGGTTCTGCACGCTGTGCAAACACTTAGGAGAGGAAAGACCCCATCTCTGGGATGTTTGCAGTCTCCTAGATGTAATCAAAAGGCAATCCACTGACTTTGTAGATTGCTGTAATAAGCTTTAAGTAGAGGGAGGTGCTTTAAATGTGTAGTGTCTCACTTGAAACCGGGTTTAACCTTTAGTATGGTACTGCCTGGCAGAGCCAGATATCCATTAAATCACTTGGATTCACTGCTGATTGGCTTCCATCCATTTCCATTTCTCTCCTCTGACTTCTCCTGGCTGTTGGGGAAACACAATATTCACAGGATTCAAAGAATCACCGGGTTGGAAGAGACCTTCAAGATCATTGAGTCCAGCCCAGCCCCAACCCCTCAACTAAACCCTGGCACCCAGTGCCACATCCAGGCTTTGTTAAACACACCCAGGGATGGTGACTGCACCACCTCCCCGGGCAGATCATGCCAGAACTTTATCACTCTTTCTGTGAGAAACTTTTTCCTAATATCCAACCTGTATTTCCATTGATGCAGCTCAAGACTCTTAAGATTCCTCACTGCCTTGCCCAAAATTTTGGCATCAATACTCCTGAGAGACTGGGATTCAGCATGCAGCAAGCTTTAGAAGTAAACTTGTGCTGAGGGCAATCCTAACAATCAGAGCAGCAGGAAAATGAGGCAGCCCCAAATGTCACCATCAGATTAATGACAGACATGCACCAGACAACCCAGGGGATACTGGTTCCTGAGAATAACTCCTGTTCTCTGTGCCATCATCTCAGAACCTGAGACCACCTCCTGTGAATGGCGTTTCTCCATCCTGGGGCACTCCTGCCCTGCTCTCACAGACTGCATCCCTCACAGTACCTGTGCCTAGGGAATGGATCTGTGATCCTAAGTACTTCCCACTGTTCTTCCCAAGATACATGATCTTGGCATTTGTGAAATATTCAGTTTATAAAGAATAGTGACTTCTTGTTCAAGAAATAGCATTAAGCCCTGCCATGCCATTTTATTGGTGTTCATTCTCATAAAGGCTAATAATCTTGTTTAGTTCCTTGTCTCTGCTGTGAAGTACATTTGCAGCTTCTTTAATCTTTTCAGGATAAGCAAGCCAGCCAGAGGCTAAATAATTACTGACAGCTGCTAGGTACTGTCTGTCCTATTAGATGTGTTAATCAAATTTTGTAACTGTATAGAAACATCAGCATTAGCACAGCGAGGTTGCTTTGTCTTTTTTCCACCAGATCCATCCGGAATGTGCATTCTGCACACTTGTTCTCCACACTTTTTATACACAGTTCCTCAGAATCACAGTGTGACTTGGAAGGGACCTTAGAGATCATCTACTTCTAAGCCCTCTGCCATGGGCAGGGACCCTTGCATTGTGCCAGAGCCCCATCCATCCTTGCTCCCACCAGTGCTCTTGGGCTTCTGGTGTCCTCTGGGTCCCCATGTCATTGCCAAAGTGACTGTGATTCCTGCAGGACAGGACTGGGACCCAGAGTGGCTCCATCTGCAAAAGGAAGGAGGATGACATATCCCTTTATTCATGCAGCATCTCCCAGTACAGTAAGTGTAAAATTAGATTTTGGATGTAGGACACAGCAGAGATTAATATTATGGGTTCTGGCCAGAAGGATGTACTCTAGGCAGATGTGGTCTAATGGGTTTAGTAGAAGCATGCTGTGCATGTGTAGGTATATCACCAGGCCAGGTCCCTCGTGCTGTAACTGCTGCTTTCAAAAGCTAATGAGACAAAAATGTTAATTTAATGACCCATCTCCAGGAGTTCTCACAGAGCTCCCTCTCCCTTGGGGTTTGGGAGTGAATTGAGATTTAAGGTCAGGCTGCTGTGGAAGCCTTATGTGTTGGACTGGAGTAGAGAAGAACAAAGGCAGTGCTTACAGTGGGTGGCTACTATTTATATGCAGTGCCTGAAATAGGTCCTCTCTGCATCTGTCCTGGTGTCCCCAGGCAGGTGGAGCACAAAGGGCCTGACCCTGAGCTGTCTCCATGCTCAGATTCCTGTGCCCAGAGGGAGCTGCCCCCAGCCCTGGCCCTGACAGCCCAGTGGGGCTGGCACTGGGGACTTGGGGCCACAGCCTCCCACCTCTCCTGACACACTGATGAGCCTTCAACGGGCCAGCAAAACTGATCTGCTCTCATATCTACTTCCCTGGTGGTTAAAAAAAAAGAAAAATCTCATCTTATCTGAATCTCTGAATCTGAATCTCTGCCTGGTTGCTCCCTACCATCATATTCAGACAGATTTTCTCAGACCCACTGGCCTTCCTTGAACTCCTCCCCTTCCCTCCAGTCATACATCTGTTGCTTTAGCTTTAGGAAATAAGTGCAAGCCTAATGTCTATCAGATAACCCCAGCCAAACTGAGGCTCCTCTGAGTTATGGGTCTAAACACGTCACATTTCTACACGAGATCACAAAAAGGAGTAAAACCAAAATGCCTGTTTATTCCTATTTCATCTCAGGGAATGCTGAACGTGAAATCAGATCTCAGGGAGAAAACCTGGTCACTGCCACTTGTTCTGGCTGTCACTTGTCAATTTTGAGCTGCTCCTGCAGCATTTCTGTGCCTCGCCGTGTCAGTTCTGCTGTGCTCCTTGTCAGCTTCACAATAAAGAACAAGGGGAAAAAATTGGCAACTGGCACAAGGGAATCAGAGGTGGAATAAATTGATAAGGAGTGGTTAGAGAACCATGAAGGCCTTGGAGCTCAAGAACGCTGAAAATCCAGCAAGGAACTAACGATTATTTTAGGTGTGCAGTTAAAAACCACACAAGCTTTAAGACATCAGGAATGGTTCTGAATTAGAACAAAAGGTGAAGGATCTGTAAACATTGCTGAGGAAAGGTAAAATATAAGAGCTGGTTCTAAGCTCCAGCAAAAGGAAGCCAGAAGAGGCAGAAATTATGGCAATCAAACAGAAAAACAGATTGCAAGGTTTTGGTCTTCTGCTCTGGTTAGTACAGAAGAAGGAGCTGTGGGGTGCCAGGAGGTTTTGCAGAATAACTGCTGTGTGTCTGTCAGTGACTGCAGAGACATGGACAAAATTTTGGGAAGCCAGAGGGCTTTGAGTACACAGTTTAAGCACATCCTAAACCCATTCACTAGAACTGTTCTGAAGGCTCATAGGCGATCTCTGCTGCACCCTGGTCTTGTGTGGATCAGCCGCTGCCACAGCATCACTCCCAGGGAAAGGAGAGCTCTGGTGTGCACACTAAAAGGGGAAAAAGGGTTAAAAGATCTCTGACTACCCAAAAAGCAACAGCCACGGGTTTCAGAACAAAAAATCTCATGCACTTGACAAGACAGTCATGGTAACTCAGTGTGTTCACTGTACGAAGAGGATCGTCTGGGGGCAGGAGGAATTCTGCAGCCCCCCCATCCCACACAGCTCTGGCCACGCACTGGAGGATTCTGGCAGTGATCCCCCAGCATCTGTTGGAACCAATGTATTTTTAGTTGTATGTCTGCTGGGGATTCTAAGATTTCAAGAAATGGAAAATTTAACACATCCCTGAACGGGCTGCTCTCATATTCACTTCCCTAGTGGTTAAAAAAAGAAGAATCTCATCTCATCTCGCTGCCATTCAGAGGTTTTTGTTGCTCCTGTATCTCTCAGGTAATGAAGATCCTTCTCTGCTTTGAGGAACTCCCTCTCCACACTTGGCACTAAAGTCACTCTTTAACAGCCTTGGGGATATGTGATGGTTGCCCCACGCTTCTCACTGTAGGATTCTTTTCTTACCAATTGCTTATCATTTTACCAAAGGGGAACCATTAGGTTCATCTTCCAGTCAGGGTTATTTTCCTTCCAAGGTAAGGATATACTTGTAGTGCTTTTGTGGTTTGATTTTCTTTTTCCCTTGTAAGTTTCAGCCAAAATGATACAGTATGTGCAAGAATAAGGAGAAGGAAGCACAACTTGTGGATTATTTGTTTTTACTAGTAAAAAAAAAAAAAAAAAAAGGCAGCCTGGATGAGCATTTGTTATCTTTGTTGTGGATATAAATTCTGTGATGCTTTGAAGTGCTCTGATACCATCTTGCTACTTAAAAAAAAACAATAAAAATTCTGTTCTGTCTTCATAGCTGGGCTAGGTGAAATTACAGTGAACAAGGCAGAGTTTAGGGCCTTGCTTGGAATACCAGTGTTAAAGCAGAATGTTGAATGATGTCCCAATGCCCCAGTGAGTGTGCCCTGGTGTGCTCTGTCCCTTTTATGCCCCAGCTGAAGGAGGTGATGAACACACCCAAACAGACACAGCTGAAGGCTGCAGCACAACGCATTGAGGTGTAACCATTCTGGCACTCTCAGGGTGGCTCCATTTGGCCCTTTAAACAGTCTTGTTTTCATGTTGGATTTGCATGCAACAAGCCACAGGTTCACTTTGATTATTCTGTCAGGGTCAGGCAGGTTTCCAGCCTGTGAGCCAGAGCTGGAGCACTTCTGCATCCCCCTTTGGTCTCGTCCTTTCTCTGAAGGAGGGTATGGAGTTCCAGTAATGCTCACACAAATAGCTGCTCTGTAATTGCCATCATTCCCCTGGTATGTTTTATTGGCAAACCTCGAGTGTGTCTGAGGCCTGCTCTCCATGCCAAGGGTTTTTTAAGATGTGCTGAGCACCTCTCTGCCTCACTGAGTTCAGCTGGCGATGACAGCTCCAAATACCTTGCAAGAGTAAGCACTTGGCATATAGGGCAAGTGAGACAACCAGCATTTTATGCATGTCAGGATGTGATCATGCTTGTTTTAATCCACTCTCCAGTAAGCTTCCTTGCAGAAAAACAGCTCTTGCACTTAATAAAGCCTGTGCCATCAACCAAACAGCAGCAGCAAGTGTAATTACAGACTGTTTATGAGAAGGCTTTTGCATGAGAGAGTTATCTTTTGCTTTAGCCGTGTTTGTAGCCTATTAAATTTGAGATGACTCAAAGAAGATTTTCTTTCTTGTTCATGTAAAACGGTGCCCCATCTTTTCATGCAGGTAATTGCATTATCTAAACACAAGGGCTCCTCACATGTTTTGTCAGAGGGGCACTCCCAATGCCAGGGCAGCATCCCAGGTGTCTGTTCATGGCACAGAATTTATGACAGTTAGTGCATCACACTCACCTCAGTATTTTAGAATATTTCAATACAGTGTTCCCCACCATAAGGAAGGGGAACAAGGGTTGAGGTCTCTGTTAATGGGGCTTTCCCATTTTCTGCTGACAAAGCACATGTCATATTGATAGAGGAGGAGGAAAGGAATTACTAAAGTGAAATTGTGAGGAGACAGAACTCTTCAGTCTCAAATCATATAATCTGTCCCTAAAACAAGCATTTTATGTTCGACAACCACACAAAAGTGCTCTGCTGATGTTCCACACACCAAGTCTTTCTGTGTTAGTGACAGACCCCTGTGATCAATGAGAAATAAATACATTTTTCAGCTTAGTTCTCCTTGGCACCAGAGAATCATTTGTATCACCTCACCACAACAAGGCTGTGCTAGCAACCCTGGCTGTGCGTAGAGAGCATTTTGTTATTTATCACCTTAAAGTGTGTTCTTCTCTGGAGAACTGCTGCTTTTAATGATAGATTTTTGCTGTTGTGAATGTGAAATACATCACAGTTTCGGGTATCTTTTTAATTTTATGGATGGCGCAGCTTAAAACCAGGTACATCAAATAAAATAACTACTGCTGAGAATGAATAAAAGTTGGCAGGTATGGCAGTTTAAAATAGCCCTATTTTCACCCTAAATATAGCCTGGTTTAATTGAAATCAAGTGGTAGCTATGAGACAGCTGCTATATCAAAGACCAGTGACAGCCTGCTGAGGTTAAAAGAATACAGGCTGCCTGTGTCTCTGCTGAGATAAAGTGGCATCACAGAGAGCAGAGCAGCAGTTAGATTGATGAAAAGTTAAGTTTTTAAAGCACTGATTTGTGAAGCCCTTATGCAGTTTTATTTATAGTTTATTTGTCTCTGTCCTCCCAATAAAACAGGTTTCATTCTGAAAGCAGAAGTGTGATGCAGATCCCCAGCTGATGTGGCTGATTCAGCTCAGCTGGGAAGGAAGCCACAGACACAGAAAGTCAGTCAGGTGTCCCCCTGAAACTCTGCCAACGTAGGAGAACCAATGGTAGAATTTGGACTTTTTTCCCTGTCAGAGTTTCTTAGAAATGGGTATTTTATCTTCATGAGGTCAGCCCAAAACCACAGCAGGGTTTCATGGAGAAGGGTACATTAAGGCACCATCTGATGCTTCCATGTCATTAAGTAAGTGACCTAACAGTGATGATGTGACACCCCCTCTAACAGCACCATGCACAGAAACACCAGAGACTTAACTCTAGGAAGGAGCTGTCTCCACAGTCACAGGTGAAAAGTGGACATTTTTTTAATATCCCACTGCTTTCAATATTCTCTAATTAACAAGCACTTCTTTTAATTCTCATGCTTTCCGGTTATTATTATTTTTTTCAGCCTCATATAGTCTAAACCCCAATCTCTCAGACTTATCCCCCCTGGTAGCTACTGAAATTCTTTTTACTTGCTAGTACTTAATTAATATTTGCCATGTTCTTACTAAGGTAACTCCATACTTTCTCATTATATGAAATTAAAAGTAGATGAGCTTAGTTCCCAAATAAGAGAAGCTTTAGAAAGATATAAACACCCTGACATATGGATTTTCTTTTGATTTTGATTCTCAGGAGAGCTCTTAAGACCTTCTACCAACTCTGTCAATCAAATAAATTGTTGAATCATTGAGCTGGAGCTATGGCTACAAGCAGCCCTGCACAGCAGGTTCTGAGGTGAGCTCCTGACTTTCTTGATTCCTGCATGCAGACAAAACCTCTTCATGGCTGTGGGTCACTGCTGAGGGAATTCAAAACAAGGCAAATGAAAGCTCATCCACCTCTAGTTCTGTGATTGCTCTTAGGAAGATGTGAGTTCAGCTCCCCCCTGAGCCTTGTGCTCCCAGGACTGGCAGGACCAGGAGGAGCATTAGACAGGCAGAGCAAGCTACCCAAACAGGAGGAAAAGAATCCTAAAGGAACCCCTCTAATTGAGTACAGGACAAAACCAGCAGGCGAGGAAAGCAAGGGAATTCATGGAGCGTGGGGAAAGAGAAAGGTTATAAAGTGTGTCTTGGTTTGAAAAGACAGGTGTCTGATAAGGAAGGCAGGAACCTCCCTTGAAATGGAAAATGCAAACCCCCTCCCTCCAAATTGTTATAATTTTGAAATTAAGGGGCTCTCAGGCAAAGAAATGGGAGTAGGAATAACAGTTCCTTGTTGGAGAAGAAAATTAAAATAAAATACAAATGCAGTAATACAAAACCCCACTGCCAGAGCCAGAGCATGCCCTGGCCCCTGTGGGTCAGGGTGGTGGCACAGTCCCATCCCATGGGGGCTCAGCCCTCCTTCAGTGCCAGCTGTGGTTCTGCTGGAGCAGGGATCCTGCACAAGGCTGCAGTTTTCCTCTGGAGCTCCAGGGCTGCTGGAGATGGGCCTGCTCTTCCTCTGGGAATGCAGGGCAGGAGAAAGCTGCTCCTCTGGGAATGCAGCTGGAGGGAGGATTGGCTGTGGGAGAGATAAAGAAAACTGCCCCATGAACAGAGAGAACTGCCCAGCTCTGACAGATGGGGATAGAACACACACCTGTCTTACAGCCCAGGACACAGCCTCACTGGAGGGTTTGCACAGACAGGGATTGCGTTGTGATGGATGAGTGAAGAGTTCTTATGAACTCTTCCGGACAGCTGTAACTTGTGTTCTTCATTGGCATCATTGTATGCTAGTGGTACAGAAAAATATCAGTTTGGGAAGGGGAATAAAACTAAAAAACCCTAAAAACTAGTAACACCCCTAAATACCATTACAAATCTAAAAAATACCACCCTATACCTACAAAATAAATCTATAATTAAAATTTAAAAACCTAAAAAACCCCAATTATTCATCCTTTTATTATAAAAAGCCATTACAGTTTAAAAAAACCAAACCTATTTTCTCAATAAAAAAGTAAAACTAAAAGATTTTTTTATAAAGACCAACAAATACACTCACCACTCTAAAACTAACTTAAAAAACAAACAATCCCATCTAAATAAATCAATAACCCCTAAAAAAAAGTATCCAAAAAATTAATTAAAAAACAATTACAAAAAAACACATTAAACCAACAATCCCTAAAATTCTCCAATATTTATTACCCATTTAAAACCCTCCAATTCTTAAAAGTTACTTCAAAATATCCAAAAAATTAATAAAGTCATTAAAAAATAAAACTACTACAACCTAAACTCCCTTCTCTTTCAATAATCCCAAAAAATTAATGTCTTCTGTAATTAATTTTAAAAATTGTTTTTTCAACATTGTACTTCACCCAAAAATTACACCAAGACATTCACAATCCTCAGAGGCTTTTTGTACCTATTCCTGCCCCAAATTATTCTTAAGCATTACATGATGCCAGCATGTGGTATTCACATTCTTTGAACAAAGAGAGACATATTTCTGTCTCCCAGGATTTTTCCTGGGGAAGGCAGTGAGAAGCTCAGAGAAGAAGAGAAAACAATTCTTATCTCTATTCAGGGCTCCTGTTTTGCACATGTGGAATGTGTTATGGAGATTGATTACCCAAAGTGATTTGTTGACTGGATTCTGCTGAAGGTTGTTTTGATTCCTTGGCCAGTTGGGTCAAAGCTGTGTCCTGGCCATCTGCAGACAGTCATGGGTTTTTCTTTAGTATCTTTTTAGGATAGTATTATTTAGTATAGCATTCTATAGTATTCTTTAATATAATATCTCTTTAGTATGTAATTTAGTATAATATTAGTGTAATATAGTATAACTTAATAAAGCATAGTATAACTTAATAAATCTTTTGTTCAACCTTCTAAATCATAGAGTCAAAACATATTATTCCCTGCATCAGGGGCTCCCAACATCAATCCCAGCATTCTTCTCTGAATGCCCTGAGAGCCCAGCCATACCCAGGAGGCTCCTGGCACCCTGCAGGACGGGACAGAGGGCAGGAGTCTGTGCCCAGCATCCCCCCAGGCATGCAGGAGCCCTGGAGCTTGGTCCTGGGGTTGATGTGCTGCTCTGGAGGCACCCAAGGAGTTCTTCCTGCTGCTCTTTGTGCAGCTGGAACTTGAAATGGGTTCAGATACCCCCAGAAGGGAATTGTGGGTCTGCAAAGTGCAGTGAGAGGGGTCAGAGCACAGGGCTGGCATTGCCCATGGCCACAAGTGGCTCTGTTGGGAAGAGCACACAACAGAGCTTCTACACTGACCCTCTGAGCTCCCAGCCCCCTGTGCCTCAGCATCTCTCCAGCCAAGAGTCATAGCTGGGATAAACAGCAATGTGACATTCCCATCAATGTTAAGGGCAGCTTGAGCAAAGAGCTTCAGTCATCCCTGCTGACAAAGAGAATTTTGCAGTTCTAACTCTGCATTTGGCTACCTCAAGTTTTGTTTTTTGTACACAAAACCAGTGGTTAAAAGGATGACATCAAAACTTTCAAATCCATATGAACAGAACACTTAATCAAACCCCATAACTGGAAGAGGACTTTCTTTGGCAGGGCGTGCTGCAGCTCTTGAAGAGTGAAGAGTACATTCATTATGCTTCTTTTTTGAAGGGAAGGATTTTCATCTTCTTTTCAATAGATAGCTTTGAACAGTTCATTTCACAAAACATTAGGAAGGAAAGATTTGGGGAAAATTGTATTTCTCTGCCTTAAAATTGAGTTATGGGCAGGGTGTTTGCCAGCTCATTTTTCTTGTTTGTGTGAAACAGACATTTGTGAGTTGTGGAAAATGAGCAATGGGAGGAGGGAGGAAATTGTCCAAGCCTATGTAAGAAGGTTAGATAGCATACTGGTATAATTTATAAGGATTTACAGACACTGCTGTGCTTCCATACCGAAGAAGGCCCTCGTGGACAAACTGCACGGTGTTTTTGCCTTGTGACCCATCAAATTCATGGCAGACAATGATGGGTCAGCTTTTGTCTGCCTTAAGGTCATGGGAGCAGCTTTTAAATGAACAGCTCTAAATTCTGGCATTGGTGATTGAACCTGACCTCTCATGATGGTGCCAGTCACAGGGATATTGGAGCCTGCAGCCTGTATGAGGACAGGGTGTCACAGTGCCAGGCAGTCACACATTTATTATTATGAGGCAAGTACCTCATGATCTTCTTGTGTGTCTTGGTTTGAAAAGACAGGTGTCTGATAAGGAAGGCAGGAGCCATTGTGTCAAGAGTCAGTCAGTCTCCTGTTCCAGCTGGCTCGAGTTAGGAGGAACAGGCAGGCAGAGACTTCAAAAAGCTCTCCCTTGTGACACTGGGTCAGGCTCCTTGTAAGCACAGCACTCTGGGAATGCTGGGATCCAGCACAGCCCTGCCTTGGCTAAGCAAATCCATGCTGTTTCTAAGAGTGTGATAAATTCTTCTCAGTGCTCAGTGAGCTTTACAGGTGACTTAGACTTGGTTACCTCAGACTTTATGGGCCTTGTTAATGTCATAGAAACAAGAAAACAGAGGAATTAAGCATTTGATTATGCAAGTTTGGGAGGACAGCAAGGATAATATATGCTGCTTCATTGTAGGAGCTAGTCTTTCTTTTCTTAATATCTGAAAACATGAAAGAATAATTTCTTCTCTTATCAACTGCATGTTCCATTAGGAAACCACTTTGTCTTTTTCATTTTGAGCAGCTATAGTTATGAAAGCACTCTGTGCCTAATTGGTTTAATAACAAATTCTCATACTAAAGATATACAGACTATATATATTGCATCAACAAATAATAATTGTTAGCTGCTGCACTGGAAGGAAGAGGGAACACAGCACATTAGGCCTCCTCTGTTTTTGCAAACTCATTTTGATATCCCACATTAACATTTCCCAATTTCTTTATAAAGGAAAGGATACTCTTGTTTCACCTGGAAACTGAAAGAGTCTCAGTCAGGCTCTGATTAGTTTTGTATTCACCTCATATTGGGAAGAAACTAACAGAGTCTTCTTTTGGGGAAGGAAAAAAAAGGAACACTTTGTGAGCTAGCAGTCATTGAAAGGACCCAAAGCCACCAAGTCTGGCCCTGATTTTAGTCTCAAACCTGAATCTGTGTTAAAGTCTGTTGAAGGTGCAAACATCAGTCACATCAGAACACCATGGATGCAAGGTTATTATATTGTAAGCTTTTTCTGGTTTATCTTTAACTCTGACAGGGGAAAAATAGGGGAGACTGGAAAAAGGAGTAGAACAGTGTGGATAGAGCAGAACACAACAGCCACAAATAATCCAATATTTCATAATTTAATTTCACACTCACTAGGCTGCAGAGTCCCCACTAGACTGTGGGGGGAATAATCTAAGGAGGTTTTTGGCTTGACAATGGTAATGTCAGAGCTTAAAGACAGGTCTGGCAGCTTTCTAAAAGTGAATGTGGGTCCTTCCTTCTCCCTCTATTTCTCTACTCAATATAGATTAAAGTGACCTCTGGAGATAAACTCTACTGAACCCCCCAAGTAGTTCTGCAGTGTAGTTTTTATTTGTACAGTATGTGAAAGAAGAGTTCAGATTAAATTCCTGGCCTTTCAGAAAAGTTTTCTCTTCCTTAAAAAAAAGGAAACAAAAAGAGAAAAGGGTATTTTATTTTAAAGCCAAAGCCTCTTTCATGGTCCCATGATCTCATGAGTTCTTTGGCTGGCCTGTGACCTTTCAACCTTGCACTACATGTTTCTTTTCTAAATTAGCTAGTGTTGAGACATCAGTGGAGGAATATCAATGTTATTATAAAAGGCATCATTCTCTCCCAAAAATGTCAGTGTGAGTGAGTCATTGCACCTAACTGCTTAGCTTTTGTGAGGCAGCAAGGAAGATTTGAAAGTGTGCTCCAGGGTCCTCCAGTCCACCAACTTCTATTTAAAATGCTTTAAAAAGCCATGTCCCTGGCATCTGCTACAATAGAGACAAGGGAAGGAAGCTTTGCTGCTTTAGCCACAGAAGGAAAGTCCTTCCCAACACAAAATTATGTACGTGGTGTGAGAATACATAGCTATCACAGACAATTTCTTGTGAAGGCTGTGCTCAAAAGTAGCCCTGTAAAAACAAACCAAGCAACCAACTGAATACCTGATGGAAAGGAACTGAGTGTCCTGGAGAGCTCTATCATTTCTAAGTCCCCATGTCTCTGCATCTCCTTGTAGTCATGCTCTCTGACATCTAGCAGGTTGAGGAAATTAAATCAGATTAAGAGCTCTATTTTTAATCTTAAGAAGATGGGTTTGTGTTGTCTGGCATCTTGAAAAATCCAGCACTGGGTGTTTATACAGCACTGAGCAAAGAAACAGCAACATTCCATGAGGATGTTTACTTGTAATGGTACCTAACCTTGAGGCAGGATGAGCTGCTGCACCTGCACTGGCATCACTCTGTCTGCTGAGGGCTTGGTCCTGGAGCACCTTTGAGGTGACACGGCCATAGCACATGCATTCACTGTCTTTGTGTTACAACATGCACAGATCTTCCAAAGAAAACTCAAATCCATTCCAGCTGTCACTCTGCTCATGTGCAGTTAGATCAGCAGTGGAGCTGGCACACATTAAAAATGTGTGTCACCTGGTAATTATCTTACTGACAGTGCATGGGAAGGACACAGCTCCAAACTCCAGGTCAGATTTTCTCCCCTGTGTGTGGAAAGCTGCCCAGCGTTTGCTGAGCTGTCCTGCCAGCTACCTGGTGCTAAGCCAGGCTTAGCTGCTCCCCTGGCTGACACCAGCTGGGTGTTTCCTGCAGCACAGGCATAGCCTGGAGTGGGAGAGCCTCTGCTCCCAGCTGGAGGTGTTGGGTGCTTTTAAGTCCAGCCCTGTCAGTGTTTCCTCAGAGTCAGTTTCCCTAGAAAAACAGGTTATGTGGTACCTAATTGAATGTGAGGGGAAAAAAAATACACACTTGAGCAGAACTCAAGGTAATTGTATTAATCCACTGAACTGCTTTAGTGTGTGGTGTTTCATGTAGCAGCAGCTGAGGATAAAGTGCCAGCTGAGAAGTTCCATTAGGGATGCCAGATGCCCATATTGTGACACTTTTATTTTCTCCTTTTTTCAGTCTCCCCTATTTTTCCCCTGTCAGAGTTAAAGATAAACCAGAAAAAGCTTACAATATAATAACCTTGCATCCATGGTGTTCTGATGTGACTGATGTTTGCACCTTCAACAGACTTTAACACAGATTCAGGTTTGAGACTAAAATCAGGGCCAGACTTGGTGGCTTTGGGTCCTTTCAATGACTGCTAGCTCACAAAATATTCCTTTTTTTTCTTCCCCCAAAGAGGACTCTGTTAGTTTCTTCCCAATATGAGGTGAATACAAAACTAATCAGAGCCTGACTGAGACTCTTTCAGTTTCCAGGTGAAACAAGAGTATCCTTTCCTTTATAAAGAAATTGGGAAATGTTAATGTGGGATATCAAAATGAGTTTTTCTTCTCAACTTTTTCTTCTCAAAGAAGTCTGGGATGCTTATCCCACACACATTTGCCTTGGACCAGTGCTCAGGGACATGCTGTTGAGCTGGCATTCCCAGGAAGAGAGTGTGTGCCTGCTCGTGTTCTCCTTAGGCCAGTGCCACAGAGAGATGACAATGAGAATGAGGGGCGATTTTTACCTGAAAAATCTCTTTCAAAACCAGTCAGGTTCAGGATATAACCTCTTGAATTATAAGAGGAAGTCATCTGATTGCAATTTTTGCAGGAAGTGGGAAGGAATCTTCTGTACATCAGCACAGGGGCATGCTGAAAGGACACATTTCTCATCTAGTTTTGGGGGCCATTTTGAGCCATTTCATACGATCAAAGCTCTGCTTATCAAACATAAATCAGATTCAAGTGCCATGTCCATATTCTTTGTTCATTGCTGCGTATGTTTTTGAGAGTAGGAAAAGCTTTACTGAAAGTTCCCATAAAGGATAAAATGTACTTCCTGGGGCAGACCCAATTAACAGCAGTTTCTCTAACAAGTTTATGGCATTTATTTATGTTTTGACCTTTAAGACTTCTTTCTACTGGGAAATCTCTGACTCGTGTGTAATACAAGTACAGTCTAGCAGGGTGGAGTCATTGGTAAGAGGTCATTAAGCAATACATTCCTTTAAGTCGCTGCTGTAAAATTGTGTAGCTCAATTCAAAACACAGCACAGAGTGGCAATTACCTGCATTAGCCTGATTCTCTGCCTGAAATTACTTAGTTGTTCCTAATATTCCTACTACTAGCCACACTGGGGAAATGAAAATTCCATTTGAAGAGAATCTGTCTGCTCCACCAAAGGTCAAAGAGCAGCTTGGCACAGCCCTGGCGTACACT
The DNA here is from genome assembly GCF_017590135.1 of Pyrgilauda ruficollis. Lineage (NCBI taxonomy): Eukaryota > Metazoa > Chordata > Aves > Passeriformes > Passeridae > Pyrgilauda > Pyrgilauda ruficollis. The sequence continues at coordinate 1,535,003 of NW_024529821.1, read as the reverse complement.
GCTGCACTTGTGCTCTGTGCAGCCCCTCTTCCTCTGTTCCTCAGCAGCCAGAATTGTGATTTTCATTGCCCTGGGGCCTCAGTCTGGCTCCCTCAAGACCTGGGAAGGGTCCCCAGTTCTGTACATCCACTGAACGCTATCCCTGATTAATTAATCCCAGCACACAAATCCCAAAAGGTCTTGGTATTTTGGGAAGGCAAATGGTGTCTTACAAAGTCAACTCAGATCAAGCTGGATTTGTCAGTTGTACACAGATGCCCCAGCAATTTGAAGGGATTGATCTGATATTTTTGGTGATCAAAACAACCAGACACGTGCTGTTTGTGCATGTCAGGAAAGCTTCCTGGGGGAATGTGAGCAGAGGGGAGGAGAAGATGCTGGATTTCCAGTGACGGGAGAGTCAGTGAAGAAGTAAGTAGCTGTAGATAGCAAGGTGTAATCTAGTAAATCCTCTGAATAACTTAATTAGATTTGATTCAGCAAAACACATGTCCAGCTTCTGCTGAACACCAGCCAGTGTTGGGGGGGCAGGGGCTTTCATGAATCCTGCAGGAAACAGCTATTGCAGAGATTAAAGGAATTGGGCAGAAGAGGTACTTGAGATACTCCTGCTTTGATGAAGATTTTTAATCTAAAGGAGCCAGATTTGCCAGAGAACCAAAAGTTTCATGAAACTGGCTAAGGGGAAGGGGCAAAGGGTTTCATTACATGAGGCTGGGAGGAGCGAGGAAGCTGTAGCCCAGTCAGGCTTTGCCCATCTCTTTTCCTTCCTCACCCCCCACTCTGTGAATTTTGCACTTGATGCATAGGGAAAAAAGTAGAAACACCACTGAATTCAGGGGAGAACACACTGTTCTTTTATGTGGCATCAAAGATGCAGAGCAATTGTGAAAAAATCTGGGGTTTTTCCTGTTTAGGTTTTGCTGTCAGACTCCAGGTAGCTGTAACTCAGCATAGGTCCATTTTGGAGCCAGCTGGAAGTCTGGTGGGCGTAATTGCATTGCTGCCTGTACAATTCTTGACTTGCATCAAGGTGAAAAAGAGAGGCAAGTCCACTGCACTGCAAAAGTTTTGGAAAGTGCTAGAGAAACAAAGACGTCCCTGTGAAAACTGAGGTTGTAGAAATCCTCTCTGTTCACTTCTTGTTTTTAAAGGGTAGCCTTCCCCACTTGTGCCAGATGATTTGGCTCTTCTTCATCTTTCTTGCTTCATAATGCTTGGATCAGCTTTCTAGTGGGCAGTGCTTTTTGTCGGGACTGTCAAGAGGTGATCTCCAGAGCAGGATGGATTTTCTGTCTTCCTCTGGCTATCTTGCTGCCTGGCTGTGTGTTTTTTGCCTCCTCTTCATTTTGTCTACTCATCTTTGTGTTTTACGCTGCCTTTTAGTTTCTTTCCCAGTTCTAGCTCTTTCTGACTGTTTTTGGACAATCTTTTGTTTACTTTTTTGCCAAGTTCCATTCTTTTAGCTGAGGATGTTCAGAAACTGGATCTGGTCCTCAGATATATACAATCCAATTTATAATGGATGCCAAAAATACATTTTCATCATGACACTTTGAAGACATTTATTTCAATTTACTTAAAATGTGCCTAGGTCAAACCCTGCATGTCTATACAAACTTAACAGCAAAATGAGACGTGCCTCACCATTTAAGATTTGTTTGCTCAGGACAGGATCCTGCACAGACTTGCAGATATCTTCTCTGTTGAAGAGCTTGTATCAGCTTGGGTTCATTTTAAATTTGCCTACTTATTAAGCTTCTCACTATGATAGTACGTGAGCATCCCAAAGAAACACTCTTAGCCCTGTTTAGGAGTTAAATGACCTGCTGGTGGTCACTTAATGGCTGAGGTTTGCAGCAGAGCTTGTAGCTCAGCTGTAGCTCTGAGAAGAGCCTGGGAGCTGGCAGTGTGGGCTGTGCTGGGGCTGGCAGCCTGGTGTCTCACCAGGGAACAGCAGCGAGCGTGCTGCGCTCTCCCAGGATTCCATCACAGCGACGTGAGCCCGGTCCTGCCGCAGGCACTGTCACCCAGCCGGGGGAAGTGAGATGTACGGGAAGAAGGGAAATACTCTGGCCTGTGAAATGATCTGTAGCTCAGGGGACGGCTCCCAGGCCAGAACCCAAGGGTAGCAGTCCCAGTTCTTGCCCTGCCAGCAGCTGTGCGAGTGCACAGAGCTCTGTGCTGCAACCTTGGGGCGCAGCCACAGCTCACAGAGAGCTTTCCCAAAGTCACTACGGGCAGAGCTGAAAGCCAGCACTCCATATACAAGTATCCAATCCCGGGCTTTGAGAAGGAAAAGAGGAAATTGGGTACTATTTTGGTCTCCTGTGTCACCCACCCCAAGTCATTCTGTGCAGCCAGACCAGATAAAAGGTTTATGACTCTGCCTTTCTTCTCTATCAAGTACTTTGTCTCTTTGGAGTTTGCATTCCTGGAGTTCATTCCCCTCAACAGACTCAAGTGAGACTGTTGTTACCCGTCTGTCTGCAAGCATTTGATTGTCACTCTGGTTTTCCAAGAGGAGGAACAAGATCCTGGTGTTCCTCCAGTCATGGTACTGTAGGTACAGATTCCTCTGCTGCTTGTTTTCTGCCGTTGCTGTACTCATACTAGTTAGGTGAGACCACTGACATGGGTTTTCAACTGATATGTTCAAAGCCTGGGGAGAGGAAAGGGCTATGGCTATAAAATTAAAATAAATCCCCAGGAGTATGGGCTGAAATAACCTTGTGCCATATAACCTACTTGGTAACCTCTTAAGTGTGCAGTACTTTTGCATTTACAAAAGAGTTTTCATTTAAAAACAGGGTAAGTCAGGCTTCATCCATGGCAGATTTTTCCCCACATATTTCCAGGAACAACAGTATTTCCACATTCCAGAAAGCTCCCAAAGCAAGCTCCAAGCTGAGGTGTATTTTGGGACTCTGTAAGCCTCGGGTTTCTAAACTGTGCATCACTGAGAGATGATGCAAGAGGCCAAAAGGCACAGTGTCATCTGTGAGAGAATTAAGATTTGGACTGTGTGGTGTATCTGACCCAAAGCTATTAACTTTTGGTGGAAATGATGTGTCACCTCAGTCATGATCTTCATTACAAAATTCTCCCTGTCTTTGCAGGGATTTTCCCTGTCCTCTCCGTCTGCTTTGTTGTATCTCATAGATGAATCTAATTAGGAAGACTTAAGAGGAGATTTCATAGGAAAGCAACAACTTCTCCCTACTGCCACCCTTCCATGCCTCATGGCTCCTACTTTGCAGCCACTTCTCCCACCCCTCAGGAGAACAAGCAGTTCTGAAGCAATGGGGTGAACAACACCAGTTTCCCATGTAATTTCACACATCTGGGTGACTGACTAGTCCAAAAGCTACAATCTCTGATAAATTTTGCTACGTTTTGGGGGGGCACGGTGATGTTTATGTGTGGGGTTTCTGCTATCTTGTAAGGCTTAAGCCCACACAAGTGCTCCAGCTGAGGCATGGGCAGACTCCCTCCCCTTTTTGCACAGAGAACTGCTCTCCAAAGGCTCAGGAGCGATCGCTGGGTCTTCTGTCTGTCGGGAAACAAGTTAGACGCTGGCCAAAAGCCTGCAAGCTCTTTTGGGCAAGCACACGGGCATTGCCTTGACACACAGGTGATCACACACGCCTCAGTTCTGTGGGAAGCAGCTCAAAACGCGGCTGGCAGAGCTGCAGAGCAGGAGCTGGCAGGCTGTTGTATGAAGCAAACTCCAAAGCTGAGAATCTGTCGTAGAGAATTGCCTCTCTTCCCACATCTGCCCTTAAAGGGGCATTTCCAGTCTCCCCAGGACCTTGCTGGGACTCTCCGGCTGTCAGCTGAACCGCCTTCTCCTCGCCGGTCTAAGTGTGCAATGATTTAAATCTCCTACGCGGCTCTTTTCCCACCCGCTGGGGGAACTCCGGCTCCTCGGGTTAAGCACCGGGGCCACGCCGCAGACAAAGAAGGGTTCTCTGCGCGCTGTCCTTGCCGAAGGACGGCGTGCGGCCCCCGAGCTGTGCGCGCCCTGCCCGCCCGGGGGCTGCTCGGGGATGCTCGGGGATGCTCCGGCCGCGCTCCGGCGGCTCCGGGCGCTGCGCAGCGCCCGCGGCGGGGGCGCGGGGCGGG